>NC_048587.1:952500-1057500 GCF_013265735.2 Oncorhynchus mykiss | reverse complement strand
GGGTGGGAGGGGAGGAGGGGTAGGGGTGGGAGGGGAGGAGGGGTAGGGGTGGGAGGGGAGGAGTAGGGGTGGGAGAAGAGGAGGGGTAGGGGTGGGAGGGGAGAAGAGGAGGGGTAGGGGTGGGAGAAGAGGAGGGGTAGGGGTGGGAGAAGAGGAGGGGTAGGGGTGGGAGAAGAGGAGGGGTAGGGGTGGGAGGGGAGAAGAGGAGGGGTAGGGGTGGGAGAAGAGGAGGGGTAGGGGTGGGAGAAGAGGAGGGGTAGGGGTGGGAGAAGAGGAGGGGTAGGGGTGGGAGGGGAGAAGAGGAGGGGTAGGGGTGGGAGGGGAGAAGAGGAGGGGTAGGGGTGGGAGAAGAGGAGGGTAGGGGTGGGAGAATAGGAGGGGTAGGGTGGGAGAAGAGGAGGGGTAGGGGTGGGAGAAGAGGAGGGGTAGGGGTGGGAGAAGAGGAGGGTTAGGGGTGGGAGAAGAGGAGGGGTAGGGGTGGGAGGGGAGGAGGGGTAGGGGTGGGAGAAGAGGAGGGGTAGGGGTGGGAGAAGAGGAGGGGTAGGGGTGGGAGAAGAGGAGGGGTAGGGGTGGGAGAAGAGGAGGGGTAGGGGTGGGAGAAGAGGAGGGGTAGGGGTGGGAGAAGAGGAGGGGTAGGGGTGGGAGGGGAGAAGAGGAGGAGTAGGGGTGGGAGGGGAGAAGAGGAGGGGTAGGGGTGGGAGGGGAGAAGAGGAGGGGTAGGGGTGGGAGAAGAGGAGGGGTAGGGGTGGGAGAAGAGGAGGGGTAGGGTGGGAGAAGAGGAGGGGTAGGGGTGGGAGAAGAGGAGGGGTAGGGGTGGGAGGAGAGGAGGGGTAGGGGTGGGAGAAGAGGAGGGGTAGGGGTGGGAGGGGAGGAGGGGTAGGGGTGGGAGAAGAGGAGGGGTAGGGTGGGAGAAGAGGAGGGGTAGGGGTGGGAGAAGAGGAGGGGTAGGGGTGGGAGAAGAGGAGGGTTAGGGGTGGGAGAAGAGGAGGGGTAGGGGTGGGAGGGGAGGAGGGGTAGGGGTGGGAGAAGAGGAGGGGTAGGGGTGGGAGAAGAGGAGGGGTAGGGGTGGGAGAAGAGGAGGGGTAGGGGTGGGAGAAGAGGAGGGGTAGGGGTGGGAGAAGAGGAGGGGTAGGGGTGGGAGGGGAGGGGAGAAGAGGAGGGGTAGGGGTGGGAGGGGAGAAGAGGAGGAGTAGGGGTGGGAGGGGAGAAGAGGAGGGGTAGGGGTGGGAGGGGAGAAGAGGAGGGGTAGGGGTGGGAGAAGAGGAGGGGTAGGGGTGGGAGAAGAGGAGGGGTAGGGTGGGAGAAGAGGAGGGGTAGGGGTGGGAGAAGAGGAGGGGTAGGGGTGGGAGGAGAGGAGGGGTAGGGGTGGGAGAAGAGGAGGGGTAGGGGTGGGAGGGGAGGAGGGGTAGGGGTGGGAGAAGAGGAGGGGTAGGGGTGGGAGAAGAGGAGGGGTAGGGGTGGGAGGGGAGAAGAGGAGGGGTAGGGGTGGGAGAGGAGAAGAGAAGGGGTGGGAGGGGAGAAGAGGAGGGGTAGGGGTGGGAGGGGAGAAGAGGAGGGGTAGGGGTGGGAGGGGAGAAGAGGAGGGGTAGGGGTGGGAGGGGAGAAGAGGAGGGGTAGGGGTGGGAGAAGAGGAGGGGTAGGGGTGGGAGGGGAGAAGAGGAGGGGTAGGGGTGGGAGAGGAGAAGAGAAGGGGTGGGAGGGGAGAAGAGGAGGGGTAGGGGTGGGAGAAGAGGAGGGGTAGGGGTGGGAGGGGAGAAGAGGAGGGGTAGGGGTGGGAGGGGAGAAGAGGAGGGGTAGGGGTGGGAGGGGAGAAGAGGAGGGGTAGGGGTGGGAGAAGAGGAGGGGTAGGGGTGGGAGGGGAGAAGAGGAGGGGTAGGGGTGGGAGGGGAGGAGGGGTAGGGGTGGGAGGGGAGAAGAGGAGGGGTAGGGGTGGGAGGGGAGAAGAGGAGGGTTAGGGGTGGGAGTTGAGAAGAGGAGGGGTAGGGGTGGGAGGGGAGAAGAGGAGGGGTAGGGGTGGGAGGGGAGAAGAGGAGGGGTAGGGGTGGGAGGGGAGAAGAGAAGGGGTAGGAGTGGGAAGAGAAACGAGGGGAGAGAAGATGAAGGGAGAGGAGACGAGGGGAGAGGAGACGAGGGGAGAGGAGACGAGGGGAGAGGAGACGGGAACTAATAAGAAGTAAAGGAAAGGATGAAGATGAAAATAGATTCTGCTGACAAACCAGAATTCAACATCTAACAGGACCTGTCATGCTGGCCAAGAACCAATGGCTCCTTTTCATCTGCCTTGCTGTGCTGCAGGCCGTGCCAACGATGGGGGCACATTGCCTTTCTGGGCTGGCCGGCACACACACACACACACTGCCGCACCTCTCTCGCTGGGCAGACAGTCACACACACACACACACTGCCGCACCTCTCTCGCTGGGCAGACAGTCACACACACACACACACTGCCGACACCTCTCTCGCTGGGCAGACAGTCACACACACACACACTGCGGCACCTCTCTCGCTGGGCAGACAGTCACACACACACACACTGCCGCACCTCTCTCGCTGGGCAGACAGTCACACACACACACACTGCCGCACCTCTCTCGCTGGGCAGACAGTCACACACACACACACTGCCACACCTCTCTCGCTGGGCAGACAGTCACACACACACACTGCCGCACCTCTCTCGCTGGGCAGACAGTCACACACACACACACACTGCCGCACCTCTCTCGCTGGGCAGACAGTCACACACACACACTGCCACACCTCTCTCGCTGGGCAGACAGTCACACACACACACACACACACTGCCGCACCCCTCTCGCTGGGCAGACAGTCACACACACACACACACTGCCGCACCTCTCTCGCTGGGCAGACAGTCACACACACACACTGCCGCACCTCTCTCGCTGGGCAGACAGTCGCACACACACACTGCTGCACCTCTCTCGCTGGGCAGACAGTCACACAGCCACCGGCTGTGAAAATGTCTTCATAACAGCCGAACAAAGAGGGGGATGTGTTTTAAAATCCACTACAGATTTTGAATGTCTAATGTATTATCAACTAGCCTACTGTTTATCAGAGTCACGTTCTGGATATTCAGCAGGACAACTCTATGAACAAAAACATTAGCCAATCATCTTTGTTGCAACCTAGTTTGTAGGACAGGATACAACAGGTATTGTAGTTTGTAGGAGAGGGTACAACAGGTATTGGCTATGAACAACCCAGTTTGTAGGACAGGATACAACAGGTATTGGCTATGAACAACCCAGTTTGTAGGACAGGATACAACAGTTATTGGCTATGAACAACCCAGTTTGTAGGACAGGATACAACAGGTATTGGCTATGAACAACCCAGTTTGTAGGACAGGATACAACAGTTATTGGCTATGAACAACCCAGTTTGTAGGACAGGATACAACAGGTATTGGCTATGAACAACCCAGTTTGTAGGACAGGATAAAACTGGTATTGTCTATGCTGTGGAATCAGTCATGATTCACACATTCTTCCTGACCAGGCTACATAACTGCTGCCTAACTAATGATACAGAACCAAGCCTCAGAACAAACACAGATGTCCATGTTTGTGTGTTTGCGTTTACGTGCGTGTGCACGCTGATGTGTATGACAGTGGAGGCTGCTGAATGGGAGGACGGCTCATAATAAGGGCTGGAACGGAGCCAATGGGATGGCATGAAACAGTTGGAAACCACGGAAACCGTGTGTTTGATGTATTTGACACCATTCCACTGATTCCACTCCACTGATTCCACTCCACTGATTCCATTCCACTGATTCCATTCCACTGATTCCATTCCACTGACTCCATTCCACTGATTCCACTCCACTGATTCCACTCCACTGATTCCATTCCACTGATTCCACTCCACTGATTCCATTCCACTGATTCCACTCCACTGATTCCATTCCACTGATTCCATTCCACTGATTCCATTCCACTGATTCCACTCCACCAGCCTGTGCTCCCCCACCTCCAGAGCTTTTAGGAAATTGTGTACGAGAGAAGGACACGACCAATGTTCACACAAAGCTGCACGTGTGTGTGAGTATGCAGTAGCACGAAGACTGCCGCTCAGTTTCCCCGGGACTGCCTCTCAGTTCCCCCAAGACTGCCGCTCAGTTTCCCCTGGGACTGCCTCTCAGTTTCCCCGGGACTGCCGCTCAGTAGCCCCAAGACTGCCGCTCAGTTTCCCCTGGGACTGCCTCTCAGTTTCACCGGGACTGCCTCTCAGTAGCCCCAAGACTGCCGCTCAGTTTCCCCGGGACTGCCTCTCAGTTCCCCCAAGACTGCCGCTCAGTTTCCCCGGGACTGCCTCTCAGTTCCCCCAAGACTGCCTCTCAGTTTCCCCGGGACTGCCTCTCAGTTCCCCCAAGACTGCCTCTCAGTTTCCCCGGGACTGCCTCTCAGTTCCCCCAAGACTGCCGCTCAGTTTCCCCGGGACTGCCTCTCAGTTCCCCCAAGACTGCCTCTCAGTTTCCCCGGGACTGCCTCTCAGTTCCCCCAAGACTGCCTCTCAGTTTCCCCGGGACTGCCTCTCAGTTGCCCCAAGACTGCCTCTCAGTTCCCCCAAGACTGTCGCTCAGTTCCCCCAAGACTGCCGCTCAGTTCCCCCAAGACTGCCGCTCAGTTTCCCCGGGACTGCCGCTCAGTTTCCCCGGGACTGCCTCTCAGTTTCCCCCGGGACTGCCTTTCAGTTCCCCCAAGACTGCCTCTCAGTTCCCCCAAGACTGCCTCTCAGTTTCCCCTGGGACTGCCTCTCAGTTTCACCGGGACTGCCTCTCAGTTTCACCGGGACCGCCTCTCAGTTTCCCCGGGACTGCCTCACAGTTTCCCCAAGACTGCCGCTCAGTTTCCCCTGGGACTGCCTCTCAGTTTCACCGGGACTGCCTCTCAGTTTCCCCTGGGACTGCCTCTCAGTTTCACCAGGACTGCCTCTCAGTTTCCCCGGGACTGCCTCTCAGTTTCCCCTGGGACTGCCTCTCAGTTTCCCCTGGGACTGCCTCTCAGTTTCACCGGGACTGCCTCTCAGTTTCCCCTGGGACTGCCTCTCAGTTTCCCCTGGGACTGCCTCTCAGTTTCACCGGGACTGCCTCTCAGTTTCACCGGGACTGCCGCTCAGTTCCCCCAAGACTGCCGCTCAGTAGCCTCAAGACTGCCGCTCAGTAGCCTCAAGACTGCCGCTCAGTTCCCCCAAGACTGCCGCTCAGTAGCCTCAAGACTGCCGCTCAGTAGCCTCAAGACTGCCGCTCAGTAGCCTCAAGACTGCCGCTCAGTTCCCCCAAGACTGCCGCTCAGTAGCCTCAAGACTGCCGCTCAGTTCCCCCAAGACTGCCGCTCAGTTCCCCCAAGACTGCCGCTCAGTAGCCTCAAGACTGCCTCTCAGTTCCCCTGGGACTGCCGCTCAGTAGCCTCAAGACTGCCGCTCAGTAGCCTCAAGACTGCCGCTCAGTAGCCTCAAGACTGCCGCTCAGTTCCCCCAAGACTGCCTCTCAGTAGCCTCAAGACTGCCGCTCAGTTCCCCCAAGACTGCCGCTCAGTTCCCCCAAGACTGCCGCTCAGTAGCCTCAAGACTGCCTCTCAGTTCCCCTGGGACTGCCGCTCAGTAGCCTCAAGACTGTCTCTCAGTTCCCTCAAGACTGCCTCTCAGTTCCCCCGGGACTGCCGCTCAGTAGACCCAAGACTGCCTCTCAGTTTCCCCGGGACTGCCTCTCAGTTCCCCCAAGACTGCCGCTCAGTAGCCCCAAGACTGCCGCTCAGTAGCCCCAAGACTGCCTCTCAGTTCCCCCAAGACTGCCTCTCAGTTCCCCCGGGAGTGCCGCGCAGTAGCCCCAAGACTGCCGCTCAGTTCCACCAAGACTGCCTCACATTTCCCCCAAGACTTCCTCTCAATTTCCCCAGCACTGCCGCTCAGTAGCCCCAAGACTGCCAGAGATCAATCCTGTAGTAGAGATCAGTCCTCTAGAGATCAGTCCTGTAGTAGAGATCAGTCCTGTAGAGATCAATCCTGTAGAGATCAGTCCTGTAGTTCTCTCTGTTGTCTTTTCTGCTCACAAACTAACAGGATTACTTAGCTCAATGGCATAGTAGCTACACACGTAATGGAGATTCTGTGAACAGCTGACCTGGACGCAGCAAAACAGATTAACAGCCATGGAGATGGTGGGATGTCCTTATATGGACATCATACATCACAGCAATGTTCCCTCTAAACTGGTCACATGACCATGTGACCTCCCCTCAGACTTCTCCTCAGAGGAAATATGAGCCTGGGAAGAGGAAGCAGGAGATTGAACTTCACTCAACTTTCTCCAGTTTTCCCCTTTAGTTATCACTGTCAACATTTGTCTCTATTGTGGACTTGTGATCAAATCAATTCAATATTAGCCTCTTTCAATCTAATATACTGAAACAAATCAGGAGCAGCGCTCCTAGTTGCCGGGGACTTTAATGCAGGCAACTTAAAATCAGTTTTACCAGATTTCTACCAGCATGTCACCTGTGAAACCTCTAGACTAAAGAAAAACTCTAGACTACCTTTACTCCACACACAGAGACGCGTACAAAGCTCTCCCTCGCCTTCCATTTGGAAAATCTGACCATAATTCTATCCTCCTGATTCCTGCTTACAAGCAAAAACTAAAGCAGGAAGTACCAGTGACTCGCTCAATACGGAAGTGGTCAGATGAAGTGGATGCTACGCTACATGATTGTTTTGCTAGCCCAGACTGGAATATGTTCCGGGACTAATCCAATGTCATTGAGGAGCACACTACCTCTGTCACTGGCTTCATCCGCCTTGGGCTAAATGCTAGAGCTGCTGCTTTCTAGGAGAGGGTACGCTTGTAAGAAATCCAGCTATGCCTTCAGACGAACCATCAAACAGGCAAAGCGCCAATACAGGAATAAGATTGGATCCTACTACATCGGCTCTGACGCTCGACGGATGTGGCAGGTCTTGAAAATTATTACGGATCACAAAGGGAAACCCAGACATGAGCTGCCCAGTGACGCGAGCCTACCAGACGAGCTACATGTTGTTATGCTCGCTTTGAGGCAAGCAACACTGAAGCATGCAGAGAGCACCAGCTGTTCCGGACGACTGTGTGACCACACTCTCCGTAGTCGATGTGAGCAAGGCCTTTAAACAGGTCAACATTCACAAAGCCGTGGGGCCAGACGGATTACAGTCAGACGGATTGTACTAAAAGAATGCGCAGACCAACTGGCAAGTGTCTTCACTGACCTTTTCAACCTCTCCCTGTCCGAGTCTGTAATACCAACATGTTTCAAAAAGACGACCATGTGTACTATATAGGGAATAGGGCTCTGGTCAACAGTAGTGTTCTATATAGGGAATAGGGCTCTGGTCAACAGTAGTGTTCTATATAGGGAATAGGGCTCTGGTCAACAGTAGTGTTCTATATAGGGAATAGGGCTCTGGTCAACAGTAGTGTTCTATATAGGGAATAGGGCTCTGGTCAAAAGTAGTGTTCTATATAGGGAATAGGGCTCTGGTCAACAGTAGTGTTCTATATAGGGAATAGGGCTCTGGTCAACAGTAGTGTACTATATAGAGAATAGGGCTCTGGTCAACAGTAGTGTTCTATGTAGGGAATAGGGCTCTGGTCAACAGTAGTGTTCTATATAGGGAATAGGGCTCTGGTCAACAGTAGTGTTCTATATAGGGAGCGACTCCCGTCAGGTAGGGGGCGACTCTCCTCAGTTAGGGAGCGACTCTCCTCAGGTAGGGAGCGACTCTCCTCAGGTAGGGAGCGACTCTCGTCAGGTAGGGAGCGACTCTCGTCAGGTAGGGAGCGACTCTCGTCAGGTAGGGAGCAACTCTCGTCAGGTAGGGAGCAACTCTCGTCAGGTAGGGAGCAACTCTCTCAGTAGTCTACTGTTGAGATATCAGACTGGATGTCCTGTAGTCTACTGTAGAGATATCAGACTGGATGTCCTGTAGTCTACTGTAGAGATATCAGACTGTATGTACTGTAGTCTACTGTTGAGATATCAGACTGGATGTTCAGTAGTCTACTGTTGAGATATCAGACTGGATGTCCTGTAGTCTACTGTTCAGATATCAGACTGGATGTTCAGTAGTCTACTGTTCAGATATCAGACTGGATGTTCAGTAGTCTACTGTTGAGATATCAGACTGGATGTCCTGTAGTCTACTGTTCAGATATCAGACTGGATGTTCAGTAGTCTACTGTTCAGATATCAGACTGGATGTTCAGTAGTCTACTGTTCAGATATCAGACTGTATGTTCTGAGGTCTACTGTAGAGATATCAGACTGGATGTACTGTAGTCTACTGTTCAGATATCAGACTGTATGTTCTGAGGTCTACTGTAGAGATATCAGACTGGATGTACTGTAGTCTACTGTAGAGATATCAGACTGTATGTTCAGTAGTCTACTGTTCAGATATCAGACTGGATGTACTGTGGAGATATCAGACTGGATGTACTGTTGAGATATCAGACTGGATGTCCTGTAGTCTACTGTAGAGATATCAGACTGTATGTTCTGAGGTCTACTGTAGAGATATCAGACTGGATGTACTGTAGTCTACTGTTCAGATATCAGACTGTATGTTCAGTAGTCTACTGTTCATATATCAGACTGGATGTACTGTAGAGATATCAGACTGGATGTCCTGTAGTCTACTGTAGAGATATCAGACTGTATGTACTGTAGTCTACTGTTGAGATATCAGACTGGATGTTCAGTAGTCTACTGTTGAGATATCAGACTGGATGTCCTGTAGTCTACTGTTCAGATATCAGACTGGATGTTCAGTAGTCTACTGTTCAGATATCAGACTGGATGTTCAGTAGTCTACTGTTGAGATATCAGACTGGATGTCCTGTAGTCTACTGTTCAGATATCAGACTGGATGTTCAGTAGTCTACTGTTCAGATATCAGACTGGATGTTCAGTAGTCTACTGTTCAGATATCAGACTGTATGTTCTGAGGTCTACTGTAGAGATATCAGACTGGATGTACTGTAGTCTACTGTTCAGATATCAGACTGTATGTTCAGTAGTCTACTGTTCATATATCAGACTGGATGTACTGTAGAGATATCAGACTGGATGTCCTGTAGTCTACTGTAGAGATATCAGACTGGATGTCCTGTTGTGATATCAGACTGGATGTCCTGTAGTCTACTGTAGAGATATCAGACTGTATGTTCAGTAGTCTACTGTTCAGATATCAGACTGTATGTTCTGAGGTCTACTGTAGAGATATCAGACTGGATGTACTGTAGTCTACTGTTCAGATATCAGACTGTATGTTCTGAGGTCTACTGTAGAGATATCAGACTGGATGTACTGTAGTCTACTGTAGAGATATCAGACTGTATGTTCAGTAGTCTACTGTTCAGATATCAGACTGGATGTACTGTAGAGATATCAGACTGGATGTACTGTTGAGATATCAGACTGGATGTCCTGTAGTCTACTGTAGAGATATCAGACTGTATGTTCTGAGGTCTACTGTAGAGATATCAGACTGGATGTACTGTAGTCTACTGTTCAGATATCAGACTGTATGTTCAGTAGTCTACTGTTCATATATCAGACTGGATGTACTGTAGAGATATCAGACTGGATGTCCTGTAGTCTACTGTAGAGATATCAGACTGGATGTCCTGTTGTGATATCAGACTGGATGTCCTGTAGTCTACTGTAGAGATATCAGACTGTATGTTCAGTAGTCTACTGTTCAGATATCAGACTGTAATGTGTTCTAGCTTAGCGCAAAGCTGCCTGGCTAACTGCTGTGTGTAATAACAGGTTGTATAATGGGGGGAACACAGAGGCTGCTTCCCAAATAACACCCTATTCTCTACATAGCACACTACTGTTCACCAGAGCATTATGGGCCCTGGTTCAAAACAGTGACACTATGTAGGGAACAGGAAGCCATTAGGGCCCAGCAGCACTCTGGCCTTCTGTCCTCCTTTCATAATGCTGACGTTGAATCCATTAGTGAATATCACGAAGCTTCAACATTATAATAATATTATTCATAATAATCACATGAAATGTCCATCAATTAGGAGGATCCCTTTCATGACAACAAAACCTGCTAAGTGTACGATGTCGACTGTGTATTTTGTAGGACAGCCAAATTCAGAGAGAGGTTCTCAAGGAGACAACCTGGCCTAATTCAGAGAGAGGTTCTCAAGGAGACAGCCTGGCCTAATTCAAAGAGAGGTTCTCAAGGAGAAAGCCTGGCCTAATTCAGAGAGAGGTTCTTAAGGAGACAGCCTGGCCTAATTCAGAGAGAGGTTCTCCAGGACAAAGCCTGGCCTAATTCAGAGAGAGGTTCTCAAGGAGACAGCCTGGCCTAATTCAGAGAGAGGTTCTCCAGGACAAAGCCTAATTCAGAGAGAGGTTCTCAAGGAGGCAGCCTGGCCTAATTCAGAGAGAGGTTCTCAAGGAGTCAGCCTAGCCTAATTCAGAGAGAGGTTCTCAAGGAGACAGCCTGGCCTAATTCAGAGAGAGATTCTCAAGGAGAAAGCCTGGCCTAATTCAGAGAGAGGTTCTCAAGGAGACAGCCTGGCCTAATTCAGAGAGAGGTTCTTCAGGACAAAGCCTAATTCAGAGAGAGGTTCTCAAGGAGAAAGCCAGGCCTAATTCAGAGAGAGGTTCTCCAGGACAAAGCCTAATTCAGAGAGAGGTTCTCAAGGAGAAAGCCAGGCCTAATTCAGAGAGAGGTTCTCAATGAGACAGCCTGGCCTAATTCAGAGAGAGGTTCTCAAGGAGTCTGCCTGGCCTAATTCAGAGAGAGTTTCTCAAGGAGTAGCCTGGCCTAATTCAGAGAGAGGTTCTCAAGGAGGCAGCCTGGCCTAATTCAGAGAGAGGTTTTCAAGGAGGCAGCCTGGCCTAATTCAGAGAGAGATTCTCAAGGATGCAGCCTGGCCTAATTCAGAGGGAGGTTCTCAAGGAGACAGCCTGGCCTAATTCAGAGAGAGGTTCTCAAGAAGACAGCCTGGCCTAATTCAGAGAGAGGTTCTGAAGGACCCTGTTTGCATCCCAAATGGCACCCTATTCCCTATAAAGTAGACTGCTTTGGACAACAGCCCTATAGTCCCAGTCAGGATTAGATAGAACACTCGCCTGTCGAGAAAACAACCTGTGGTTACCTAGGTTACCCCATTGGCTCACAGCAACAAACAAAAAAATAACCCTTTTTCAAACCCAATTTTCTTGTTGTCTGATTGTTTTAGTCAATTACAAAACTACATTTTTAGAAAAGTACAACAGGAGTTAAGGTAACTTTTCAACATGGCCTGCTCCCGAGCATTCAGACTACTTAGAAAAATAAAAACATTTGTAAAAGCTTTCTTTCACGACGATGCTAGCAGCCACGTGAGTGAGTGAGAGCTAGCTAGCTACCGACCGGAACATTTAGCTAACCAATGTCACGACGATGCTAGCAGCCACGTGAGTGAGTGAGAGCTCGCTAGCTACCGACCGGAACATTTAGCTAACCAATGTCACGACGATGCTAGCAGCCACGTGAGTGAGTGAGAGCTCGCTAGCTACCGACCGGAACATTTAGCTAACCAATGTCACAACGATGCTAGCAGCCACGTGAGTGAGTGAGAGCCAGCTAGCTACCGACCGGAACATTTAGCTAACCAATGTCACGACGATGCTAGCAGCCACGTGAGTGAGAGCTAGCTAGCTACCGACCGGAACATTTAGCTAACCAATGTCACGACGATGCTAGCAGCCACGTGAGTGAGTGAGAGCCAGCTAGCTACCGACCGGAACATTTAGCTAACCAATGTCACGACGTCCGCCGAAGTCGGTCCCTCTCCGCGTACGGCCGGCGTTCGACGGTCGGTGTTCGGCGGTCGGTGTTCGGCGGTCGACGTCACCGGACTTCTAGCCATCGCCGATCCACCTTTTCATGTTCCATTTGTTTTGTCTTGTCTTCTCACACACCTGATTTCAATTCCACTACATTACATGTTGTTTATTTAACCCTCTGCCTCCCCATGTCCTTGTCCGGGATTGTTTATTGAAAGTGCTTGTGCACGTTAAGCTGGTGTGCGACGTGTTTTTGTACCATTGTATTTGATTATTCTGTTTACGGTGATTTATTTATTAAAATAGGCCGTTTGTAACACAGTTTCTTCTTGCTTGTCCTGCGCCTGACTTCTCTGCCACCAGTACCCTTACAACCAAGATCAACAACACCAACAAACGGACAGTAGAGTTACAAACGGACAAAACAAGTTAAATGTCTCTCCTGTGATGAAATGTTTTCCACACACACACACACACACACACACACACACACACACACACACACACACACACACACACACACACACACACACACACACACACACACACACACACACACCTACCTGTAGTCTACATGGACACCGGGTTCCCCCACATTTCCCTACTAGCCTGAAGCCACAGGGCTCTTCTGCAGGCTCCATTTCCCTACTCTCCTACCCCGAATAGCCTGAAGCCACAGGGCTCTTCTGCAGGCTCCATTTCCCTACTCTCCTACCCCGAATAGCCTGAAGCCACAGGGCTCTTCTGCAGGCTCTATTTCCCTACTCTCCTACACCGAATAGCCTGAAGCCACAGGGCTCTTCTGCAGGCTCCATTTCCCTTCATGGGAGCGTTGTGATCTGTAGGTCAGGGTTTCTGTTTTACCTGCTTATATGTCCATTCAACAACACAACAGTTTTTTTCCGGTTTGTTTTTGATATTTCTGGTTAACCCCCTCCCCCCAAAAGAAAATCTACGATGAAGTTGCCTGTTTTCAACATTGCGGTTGGCTAACCCCCCCCCCATGAAGTTGCCTGTTTTCAACATTGCGGTTGGCTAACCCCCCCCCCATGAAGTTGCCTGTTTTCAACATTGCGGTTGGCTAAGTTGCCTGTTTTCAACTGGGCGGTGAATGGGAAATAATGTTTGTTTTCCACCAATCGGTGGGCAGGGTGGAGGGGAAGTCCTTACCGTCATGTGAATATGGAGTATGAGCCCCAGGTGTAAAGTAGTACACACAGGGTGGGACGGATGGGGCTCAGGGGCCGTTCATGGCTTTAATACAACAGCATCTCATGACAGATTTACTGGGTTGTTGGATTACCTACTGTACTGGGAGAGGGAGACATCAGGCTTGTGACATTAGGGAGGGAGGGAGGGAGGGAGGGAGGGAGGGAGGGAGGGAGGGAGACCAGGCCTGTGACATTGGAGAAGGAGGGAGGGAGGGAGGGAGGGAGGGAGGGAGGGAGGGAGGGAGGGAGAGAGAGAGAGAGAGAGAGAGAGAGAGAGAGAGACCAGGCCTGTGACATTGTGTAGGGAGAGAGAGAGAGAGAGAGAGAGAGAGAGAGAGAGAGACACCAGGCCTGTGACATTGTGTAGGGAGAGAGAGAGAGAGAGAGAGAGAGAGAGAGAGAGAGAGAGAGAGAGAGAGACCAGAACTGTGGCATTAGGGCGAGAGAGAGGGGGACGGAGAGAGGGAGACAAAATTCAACATACCAATTAGGATCTGGCTAAAAATATGTGAATCAGTCATAGAGCCCATTGCCCTTTATGGTTGCGAGGTCTGGGGTCCGCTCACCAACCAAGAATTCACAAAATCGTACAAACACCAAATTGAGACTCTGCATGCAGAATTCTGCAAAAATATCCTCCGTGTACAACGTAGAACACCAAATAATGCATGCAGAGCAGAATTAGGCCGATACCCACTAATTATCAAAATCCAGAAAAGAGCCGTTAAATTCTATAACCACCTAAAAGGAAGCGATTCCCAAACCTTCCATAACAAAGCCATCACCTACAGAGAGATGAACCTGGAGAAGAGTCCCCTAAGCAAGCTGGTCCTGGGGCTCTGTTCACAAGCACAAACAGACCCCACAGAGCCCCAGAACAGCAACACAATTAGACCCAACCAAATCATGAGAAAACAAAAAGATAATTACTTGACATATTGGAAAGAATTAACAAAAAAATAGAGCAAACTAGAATGCTATTTGGCCCTAAACAGAGAGTACACAGTGGCAGAATACCTGACCACTGTGACTGACCCAAACTTAAGGAAAGCTTTGACTATGTACAGACTCAGTGAGCATAGCCTAGCTATTGAGAAAGGCTGCCGTAGGCAGACATGGCTCTCAAGAGAAGACAGGCTATGTTCACACTGCCAACAAAATGAGGTGGAAACTGAGCTGCACTTCCTAACCTCCTGCCCAATGTTTGACCATATTAGAGAGACATATTTCCCTCAGATTACACAGATCCACAAAGAATTCGAAAACAAATCCAATTGTGATGAACTCCCATATCTACTGGGTGAAATTCCACAGTGTGTCATCACAGCAGCAAGATGTTGTGACCTGTTGCCACAAGAACAGGTGAAGAACAAACACCACTGTAAACAGGCCTGTGACATTGGGGAAGGAAGCAATGAAATGCTAATTAATTACTTAAAAATCATACAATGTGATTTTCTGGATTTTTGTTTTAGATTCCGTCTCTCACAGTTGAAGTGTACCTATGATAAAAATTACAGACCTCTACATGCTTTGTAAGTAGGAAAACCTGAAAAATCGGAAGTGTATCAAATACTTATTCTCCCCACTGTATATATATACATCTATATATATATATATATATATATATATATATATATATATATATATAGAGAGAGAGAGAGAGAGAGAGAGACTAGGCCTGTGACATTGGGGAGGGAGCAGGACACCAGAAGGGGGGGAAGAGAAGGAGAAAGGGAGAGAGAGAGGGAGGGATAGAGAACAGGATAATATTAGCCTTCCCAGAGACAAGAGAGGAAAATTAGCTGGGTACATCTGGCACAATTATACCTCATTATTGTCTTAGTTGTCTATTATTACTGCCCCTGTTAAATGAAGGAGATCAACACTGAGGATACCAGACATTATTACTGTTAAATGAAGGAGATCAACACTGAGGATACCAGACATTATTACTGTTAAATGACGGAGATCAACACTGGGGATACCAGACATTATTACTGTTAAATGACGGAGATCAACACTGAGGATACCAGACATTATTACTGTTAAATGAAGGAGATCAACACTGAGGATACCAGACATTAATACTGTTAAATGGAGGAGATCAACACTGAGGATACCAGACATTATTACTGTTAAATGAAGGAGATCAACACTGAGGATACCAGACATTATTACTGTTAAATGAAGGAGATCAACACTGGGGATACCAGACAGTATTACTGTTAAATGAAGGAGATCAACACTGAGGATACCAGACATTATTACTGTTAAATGAAGGAGATCAACACTGAGGGTACCAGACATTATTACTGTTAAATGAAGGAGATCAACACTGAGGGTACCAGACATTATTACTGTTAAATGACGGAGATCAACACTGAGGATACCAGACATTATTACTGTTAAATGAAGGAGATCAACACTGAGGATACCAGACATTATTACTGTTAAATGAAGGAGATCAACACTGAGGATACCAGACATTATTACTGTTAAATGAAGGAGATCAACACTGAGGATTCCAGACATTATTAATGTTAAATGAAGGAGATCAACACTGAGGATACCAGACATTATTACTGTTAAATGAAGGAGATCAACACTGAGGGTACCAGACATTATTACTGTTAAATGAAGGAGATCAACACTGAGGATACCAGACATTATTACTGTTAAATGAAGGAGATCAACACTGAGGGTACCAGACATTATTACTGTTAAATGAAGGAGATCAACACTGAGGATACCAGACATTATTACTGTTAAATGAAGGAGATCAACACTGAGGATACCAGACATAATTACTGTTAAATGAAGGAGATCAACACTGAGGATACTAGACATTATTACTGTTAAATGAAGGAGATCAACACTGAGGATACCAAACATTATTACTGTTAAATGACGGAGATCAACACTGAGGATACCAGACATTATTACTGTTAAATGAAGGAGATCAACATTGAGGATACTAAACATTATTACTGTTAAATGGAGATCAACACTGAGGATACCAGACATTATTACTGCCCCTGTTAAATGAAGGAGATCAACACTGAGGGTACCAAACATTATTACTGTTAAATGAAGGAGATCAACACTGAGGGTACCAGACATTATTACTGTTAAATGAAGGAGATCAACACTGAGGATACCAGACATTATTACTGTTAAATGAAGGAGATCAACACTGAGGATACCAGACATTATTAATGTTAAATGAAGGAGATCAACACTGAGGATACCAGACATTATTACTGTTAAATGAAGGAGATCAACACTGAGGGTACCAGACATTATTACTGTTAAATGAAGGAGATCAACACTGAGGATACCAGACATTATTACTGTTAAATGAAGGAGATCAACACTGAGGGTACCAGACATTATTACTGTTAAATGAAGGAGATCAACACTGAGGATACCAGACATTATTACTGTCCCTGTTAAATGAAGGAGATCAACACTGAGGATACCAGACATAATTACTGTTAAATGAAGGAGATCAACACTGAGGATACTAGACATTATTACTGTTAAATGAAGGAGATCAACACTGAGGATACCAGACATTATTACTGTTAAATAACGGAGATCAACACTGAGGATACCAGACATTATTACTGTTAAATGAAGGAGATCAACATTGAGGATACTAAACATTATTACTGTTAAATGGAGATCAACACTGAGGATACCATACGTTATTACTGCCCCTGTTAAATGAAGGAGATCAACACTGAGGATACCAGACAATTTTACTGTTAAATGAAGGAGATCAACACTGAGGATACCAAACATTATTACTGTCCCTGTTAAATGAAGGAGATCAACACTGAGGATACCAGACATTATTACTGTTAAAGAAGGAGATCAACACTGAGGGTACCAGACATTATTACTGTTAAATGAAAGAGATCAACACTGAGGATACCAGACATTATTACTGTCCCTGTTAAATGAAGGAGATCAACACTGAGGATACCAGACATTATTACTGTCCCTGTTAAATGAAGGAGATCAACACTGAGGATACCAAACATTATTACTGTTAAATGAAGGAGATCAACACTGAGGATACCAGACATTATTACTGTTAAATGAAGGAGATCAACACTGAGGATACCAGACATTATTACTGTTAAATGAAGGAGATCAACACTGAGGATACCAGACATTATTACTGTTAAATGAAGGAGATCAACACTGCGGGTACCAGACATTATTACTGTTAAATGAAGGAGATCAACACTGAGGATACCAGACATTATTACTGTCCCTGTTAAATGAAGGAGATCAACACTGAGGATACCAGACATAATTACTGTTAAATGAAGGAGATCAACACTGAGGATACTAGACATTATTACTGTTAAATGAAGGAGATCAACACTGAGGATACCAGACATTATTACTGTTAAATAACGGAGATCAACACTGAGGATACCAGACATTATTACTGTTAAATGAAGGAGATCAACATTGAGGATACTAAACATTATTACTGTTAAATGGAGATCAACACTGAGGATACCAGACGTTATTACTGCCCCTGTTAAATGAAGGAGATCAACACTGAGGATACCAGACAATTTTACTGTTAAATGAAGGAGATCAACACTGAGGATACCAAACATTATTACTGTCCCTGTTAAATGAAGGAGATCAACACTGAGGATACCAGACATTATTACTGTTAAAGAAGGAGATCAACACTGAGGGTACCAGACATTATTACTGTTAAATGAAAGAGATCAACACTGAGGATACCAGACATTATTACTGTCCCTGTTAAATGAAGGAGATCAACACTGAGGATACCAGACATTATTACTGTCCCTGTTAAATGAAGGAGATCAACACTGAGGATACCAAACATTATTACTGTTAAATGAAGGAGATCAACACTGAGGATACCAGACATTATTACTGTTAAATGAAGGAGATCAACACTGGGGATACCAGACATTATTACTGTTAAATGAAGGAGATCAACACTGAGGATACCAGACATTATTACTGTTAAATGAAGGAGATCAACACTGAGGATACCAGACATTATTACTGTTAAATGAAGGAGATCAACACTGAGGATACCAGACATTATTACTGTTAAATGAAGGAGATCAACACTGGGGATACCAGACATTATTACTGTTAAATGAAGGAGATCAACACTGAGGATACCAGACATTATTACTGTTAAATGAAGGAGATCAACACTGAGGATACCAGACATGATTACTGTTAAATTAAGCAGATCAACACTGAGGATACCAGACATTATTACTGTTAAATGAAGGAGATCAACACTGAGGATACCAGACATTATTACTGTTAAATGAAGGAGATCAACACTGAGGATACCAGACATTATTACTGTTAAATGAAGGAGATCAACACTGAGGATACCAGACATTATTACTGTTAAATGAAGGAGATCAACACTGAGGATACCAGACATGATTACTGTTAAATTAAGCAGATCAACACTGAGGATACCAGACATTATTACTGTTAAATGAAGGAGATCAACACTGAGGATACCAGACATTATTACTGTTAAATGAAGGAGATCAACACTGAGGATACCAGACATTATTACTGTTAAATGAAGGAGATCAACACTGAGGATACCAGACATTATTACTGTTAAATGAAGGAGATCAACACTGGGGATACCAGACATTATTACTGTTAAATGAAGGAGATCAACACTGAGGATACCAGACATTATTACTGTTAAATGAAGGAGATCAACACTGGGGATACCAGACATTATTACTGTTAAATGAAGGAGATCAACACTGAGGATACCAGACATTATTACTGTTAAATGAAGGAGATCAACACTGAGGATACCAGACATTATTACTGTTAAATGAAGGAGATCAACACTGAGGATACCAGACATTATTACTGTTAAATGAAGGAGATCAACACTGAGGAAACCAGACATTATTACTGTTAAATGAAGGAGATCAACACTGGGGATACCAGACATTATTACTGTTAAATGAAGGAGATCAACACTGGGGATACCAGACATTATTACTGTTAAATGAAGGAGATCAACACTGAGGATACCAGACATTATTACTGTTAAATGAAGGAGATCAACACTGAGGATACCAGACATTATTACTGTTAAATGAAGGAGATCAACACTGAGGATACCAGACATTATTACTGTTAAATGAAGGAGATCAACACTGAGGGTACCAGACATTATTACTGTTAAATGAAGGAGATCAACACTGAGGATACCAGACATTATTACTGTCCCTGTTAAATGAAGGAGATCAACACTGAGGATACCAGACATTATTACTGTCCCTGTTAAATGAAGGAGATCAACACTGAGGATACCAGACATTATTACTGTTAAATAACGGAGATCAACACTGAGGATACCAGACATTATTACTGTTAAATGAAGGAGATCAACATTGAGGATACTAAACATTATTACTGTTAAATGGAGATCAACACTGAGGATACCAGACGTTATTACTGCCCCTGTTAAATGAAGGAGATCAACACTGAGGATACCAGACAATTTTACTGTTAAATGAAGGAGATCAACACTGAGGATACCAAACATTATTACTGTCCCTGTTAAATGAAGGAGATCAACACTGAGGATACCAGACATTATTACTGTTAAAGAAGGAGATCAACACTGAGGGTACCAGACATTATTACTGTTAAATGAAAGAGATCAACACTGAGGATACCAGACATTATTACTGTCCCTGTTAAATGAAGGAGATCAACACTGAGGATACCAGACATTATTACTGTCCCTGTTAAATGAAGGAGATCAACACTGAGGATACCAAACATTATTACTGTTAAATGAAGGAGATCAACACTGAGGATACCAGACATTATTACTGTTAAATGAAGGAGATCAACACTGGGGATACCAGACATTATTACTGTTAAATGAAGGAGATCAACACTGAGGATACCAGACATTATTACTGTTAAATGAAGGAGATCAACACTGAGGATACCAGACATTATTACTGTTAAATGAAGGAGATCAACACTGAGGATACCAGACATTATTACTGTTAAATGAAGGAGATCAACACTGGGGATACCAGACATTATTACTGTTAAATGAAGGAGATCAACACTGAGGATACCAGACATTATTACTGTTAAATGAAGGAGATCAACACTGAGGATACCAGACATGATTACTGTTAAATTAAGCAGATCAACACTGAGGATACCAGACATTATTACTGTTAAATGAAGGAGATCAACACTGAGGATACCAGACATTATTACTGTTAAATGAAGGAGATCAACACTGAGGATACCAGACATTATTACTGTTAAATGAAGGAGATCAACACTGAGGATACCAGACATTATTACTGTTAAATGAAGGAGATCAACACTGAGGATACCAGACATGATTACTGTTAAATTAAGCAGATCAACACTGAGGATACCAGACATTATTACTGTTAAATGAAGGAGATCAACACTGAGGATACCAGACATTATTACTGTTAAATGAAGGAGATCAACACTGAGGATACCAGACATTATTACTGTTAAATGAAGGAGATCAACACTGAGGATACCAGACATTATTACTGTTAAATGAAGGAGATCAACACTGGGGATACCAGACATTATTACTGTTAAATGAAGGAGATCAACACTGAGGATACCAGACATTATTACTGTTAAATGAAGGAGATCAACACTGGGGATACCAGACATTATTACTGTTAAATGAAGGAGATCAACACTGAGGATACCAGACATTATTACTGTTAAATGAAGGAGATCAACACTGAGGATACCAGACATTATTACTGTTAAATGAAGGAGATCAACACTGAGGATACCAGACATTATTACTGTTAAATGAAGGAGATCAACACTGAGGAAACCAGACATTATTACTGTTAAATGAAGGAGATCAACACTGGGGATACCAGACATTATTACTGTTAAATGAAGGAGATCAACACTGGGGATACCAGACATTATTACTGTTAAATGAAGGAGATCAACACTGAGGATACCAGACATTATTACTGTTAAATGAAGGAGATCAACACTGAGGATACCAGACATTATTACTGTTAAATGAAGGAGATCAACACTGAGGATACCAGACATTATTACTGTTAAATGAAGGAGATCAACACTGAGGGTACCAGACATTATTACTGTTAAATGAAGGAGATCAACACTGAGGATACCAGACATTATTACTGTCCCTGTTAAATGAAGGAGATCAACACTGAGGATACCAGACATAATTACTGTTAAATGAAGGAGATCAACACTGATTATACTAGACATTATTACTGTTAAATGAAGGAGATCAACACTGAGGATACCAGACATTATTACTGTTAAATGACGGAGATCAACACTGAGGATACCAGACATTATTACTGTTAAATGAAGGAGATCAACATTGAGGATACTAAACATTATTACTGTTAAATGGAGATCAACACTGAGGATACCAGACGTTATTACTGCCCATGTTAAATGAAGGAGATCAACACTGAGGATACCAGACAATTTTACTGTTAAATGAAGGAGATCAACACTGAGGATACCAAACATTATTACTGTCCCTGTTAAATGAAGGAGATCAACACTGAAGATACCAGACAGTATTACTGTCCCTGTTAAATGAAGGAGATCAACACTGACGGTACCAGACATTATTACTATTAAATGAAAGAGATCAACACTGAGGATACCAGACATTATTACTGTCCCTGTTAAATGAAGGAGATCAACACTGAGGATATTAGACATTATTACTGTCCCTGTTAAATGAAGGAGATCAACACTGAGGATACCAAACATTATTTCTGTTAAATGAAGGAGATCAACACTGAGGATACCAGACATTATTACTGTTAAATGAAGGAGATCAACACTGAGGATACCAGACATTATTACTGTTAAATGAAGGAGATCAACACTGAGGATACCAGACATTATTACTGTTAAATGAAGGAGATCAACACTGGGGATACCAGACATTATTACTGTTAAATGAAGGAGATCAACACTGAGGATACCAGACATTATTACTGTTAAATGAAGGAGATCAACACTGAGGATACCAGACATTATTACTGTTAAATGAAGGAGATCAACACTGGGGATACCAGACATTATTACTGTTAAATGAAGGAGATCAACACTGAGGATACCAGACATTATTACTGTTAAATGAAGGAGATCAACACTGAGGGTACCAGACATTATTACTGTTAAATGAAGGAGATCAACACTGAGGATACCAGACATTCTTACTGTTAAATGACGGAGATCAACACTGAGGATACCAGACATTATTACTGTTAAATGAAGGAGATCAACACTGAGGATACCAGACATTATTACTGTTAAATGAAGGAGATCAACACTGGGGATACCAGACATTATTACTGTTAAATGAAGGAGATCAACACTGAGGATACCAGACATTATTACTGTTAAATGAAGGAGATCAACACTGAGGATACCAGACATTATTACTGTTAAATGAAGGAGATCAACACTGAGGATACCAGACATTATTACTGTTAAATGAAGGAGATCAACACTGAGGATACCAGACATTATTACTGTTAAATGAAGGAGATCAACACTGGGGATACCAGACATTATTACTGTTAAATGAAGGAGATCAACACTGAGGATACCAGACATTATTACTGTTAAATGAAGGAGATCAACACTGAGGATACCAGACATGATTACTGTTAAATTAAGCAGATCAACACTGAGGATACCAGACATTATTACTGTTAAATGAAGGAGATCAACACTGAGGATACCAGACATTATTACTGTTAAATGAAGGAGATCAACACTGAGGATACCAGACATTATTACTGTTAAATGAAGGAGATCAACACTGAGGATACCAGACATTATTACTGTTAAATGAAGGAGATCAACACTGGGGATACCAGACATTATTACTGTTAAATGAAGGAGATCAACACTGAGGATACCAGACATTATTACTGTTAAATGAAGGAGATCAACACTGGGGATACCAGACATTATTACTGTTAAATGAAGGAGATCAACACTGAGGATACCAGACATTATTACTGTTAAATGAAGGAGATCAACACTGAGGATACCAGACATTATTACTGTTAAATGAAGGAGATCAACACTGAGGATACCAGACATTATTACTGTTAAATGAAGGAGATCAACACTGAGGAAACCAGACATTATTACTGTTAAATGAAGGAGATCAACACTGGGGATACCAGACATTATTACTGTTAAATGAAGGAGATCAACACTGGGGATACCAGACATTATTACTGTTAAATGAAGGAGATCAACACTGAGGATACCAGACATTATTACTGTTAAATGAAGGAGATCAACACTGAGGATACCAGACATTATTACTGTTAAATGAAGGAGATCAACACTGAGGATACCAGACATTATTACTGTTAAATGAAGGAGATCAACACTGAGGGTACCAGACATTATTACTGTTAAATGAAGGAGATCAACACTGAGGATACCAGACATTATTACTGTCCCTGTTAAATGAAGGAGATCAACACTGAGGATACCAGACATAATTACTGTTAAATGAAGGAGATCAACACTGATTATACTAGACATTATTACTGTTAAATGAAGGAGATCAACACTGAGGATACCAGACATTATTACTGTTAAATGACGGAGATCAACACTGAGGATACCAGACATTATTACTGTTAAATGAAGGAGATCAACATTGAGGATACTAAACATTATTACTGTTAAATGGAGATCAACACTGAGGATACCAGACGTTATTACTGCCCCTGTTAAATGAAGGAGATCAACACTGAGGATACCAGACAATTTTACTGTTAAATGAAGGAGATCAACACTGAGGATACCAAACATTATTACTGTCCCTGTTAAATGAAGGAGATCAACACTGAGGATACCAGACAGTATTACTGTTAAATGAAGGAGATCAACACTGACGGTACCAGACATTATTACTGTTAAATGAAAGAGATCAACACTGAGGATACCAGACATTATTACTGTCCCTGTTAAATGAAGGAGATCAACACTGAGGATATTAGACATTATTACTGTCCCTGTTAAATGAAGGAGATCAACACTGAGGATACCAAACATTATTACTGTTAAATGAAGGAGATCAACACTGAGGATACCAGACATTATTACTGTTAAATGAAGGAGATCAACACTGAGTGTACCAGACATTATTACTGTTAAATGAAGGAGATCAACACTGAGGATACCAGACATTCTTACTGTTAAATGACGGAGATCAACACTGAGGATACCAGACATTATTACTGTTAAATGAAGGAGATCAACACTGAGGATACCAGACATTATTACTGTTAAATGAAGGAGATCAACACTGGGGATACCAGACATTATTACTGTTAAATGAAGGAGATCAACACTGAGGATACCAGACATTATTACTGTTAAATGAAGGAGATCAACACTGAGGATACCAGACATTATTACTGTTAAATGAAGGAGATCAACACTGAGGATACCAGACATTATTACTGTTAAATGAAGGAGATCAACACTGAGGATACCAGACATTATTACTGTTAAATGAAGGAGATCAACACTGGGGATACCAGACATTATTACTGTTAAATGAAGGAGATCAACACTGAGGATACCAGACATTATTACTGTTAAATGAAGGAGATCAACACTGAGGATACCAGACATGATTACTGTTAAATTAAGCAGATCAACACTGAGGATACCAGACATTATTACTGTTAAATGAAGGAGATCAACACTGAGGATACCAGACATTATTACTGTTAAATGAAGGAGATCAACACTGAGGATACCAGACATTATTACTGTTAAATGAAGGAGATCAACACTGAGGATACCAGACATTATTACTGTTAAATGAAGGAGATCAACACTGGGGATACCAGACATTATTACTGTTAAATGAAGGAGATCAACACTGAGGATACCAGACATTATTACTGTTAAATGAAGGAGATCAACACTGGGGATACCAGACATTATTACTGTTAAATGAAGGAGATCAACACTGAGGATACCAGACATTATTACTGTTAAATGAAGGAGATCAACACTGAGGATACCAGACATAATTACTGTTAAATGAAGGAGATCAACACTGAGGATACCAGACATTATTACTGTTAAATGAAGGAGATCAACACTGAGGAAACCAGACATTATTACTGTTAAATGAAGGAGATCAACACTGGGGATACCAGACATTATTACTGTTAAATGAAGGAGATCAACACTGGGGATACCAGACATTATTACTGTTAAATGAAGGAGATCAACACTGAGGATACCAGACATTATTACTGTTAAATGAAGGAGATCAACACTGAGGATACCAGACATTATTACTGTTAAATGAAGGAGATCAACACTGAGGATACCAGACATTATTACTGTTAAATGAAGGAGATCAACACTGAGGGTACCAGACATTATTACTGTTAAATGAAGGAGATCAACACTGAGGATACCAGACATTATTACTGTCCCTGTTAAATGAAGGAGATCAACACTGAGGATACCAGACATAATTACTGTTAAATGAAGGAGATCAACACTGATTATACTAGACATTATTACTGTTAAATGAAGGAGATCAACACTGAGGATACCAGACATTATTACTGTTAAATGACGGAGATCAACACTGAGGATACCAGACATTATTACTGTTAAATGAAGGAGATCAACATTGAGGATACTAAACATTATTACTGTTAAATGGAGATCAACACTGAGGATACCAGACGTTATTACTGCCCCTGTTAAATGAAGGAGATCAACACTGAGGATACCAGACAATTTTACTGTTAAATGAAGGAGATCAACACTGAGGATACCAAACATTATTACTGTCCCTGTTAAATGAAGGAGATCAACACTGAGGATACCAGACAGTATTACTGTTAAATGAAGGAGATCAACACTGATGGTACCAGACATTATTAATGTTAAATGAAAGAGATCAACACTGAGGATACCAGACATTATTACTGTCCCTGTTAAATGAAGGAGATCAACACTGAGGATATTAGACATTATTACTGTCCCTGTTAAATGAAGGAGATCAACACTGAGGATACCAAACATTATTACTGTTAAATGAAGGAGATCAACACTGAGGATACCAGACATTATTACTGTTAAATGAAGGAGATCAACACTGAGGATACCAGACATTATTACTGTTAAATGAAGGAGATCAACACTGAGGATACCAGACATTATTACTGTTAAATGAAGGAGATCAACACTGGGGATACCAGACATTATTACTGTTAAATGAAGGAGATCAACACTGAGGATACCAGACATTCTTACTGTTAAATGACGGAGATCAACACTGAGGATACCAGACATTATTACTGTTAAATGAAGGAGATCAACACTGAGGATACCAGACATTATTACTGTTAAATGAAGGAGATCAACACTGGGGATACCAGACATTATTACTGTTAAATGAAGGAGATCAACACTGAGGATACCAGACATTATTACTGTTAAATGAAGGAGATCAACACTGAGGATACCAGACATTATTACTGTTAAATGAAGGAGATCAACACTGAGGATACCAGACATTATTACTGTTAAATGAAGGAGATCAACACTGAGGATACCAGACATTATTACTGTTAAATGAAGGAGATCAACACTGGGGATACCAGACATTATTACTGTTAAATGAAGGAGATCAACACTGAGGATACCAGACATTATTACTGTTAAATGAAGGAGCTCAACACTGAGGATACCAGACATGATTACTGTTAAATGAAGCAGATCAACACTGAGGATACCAGACATTATTACTGTTAAATGAAGGAGATCAACACTGAGGATACCAGACATTATTACTGTTAAATGAAGGAGATCAACACTGAGGATACCAGACATTATTACTGTTAAATGAAGGAGATCAACACTGAGGATACCAGACATTATTACTGTTAAATGAAGGAGATCAACACTGGGGATACCAGACATTATTACTGTTAAATGAAGGAGATCAACACTGAGGATACCAGACATTATTACTGTTAAATGAAGGAGATCAACACTGGGGATACCAGACATTATTACTGTTAAATGAAGGAGATCAACACTGAGGATACCAGACATTATTACTGTTAAATGAAGGAGATCAACACTGAGGATACCAGACATTATTACTGTTAAATGAAGGAGATCAACACTGGGGATACCAGACATTATTACTGTTAAATGAAGGAGATCAACACTGAGGATACCAGACATTATTACTGTCCCTGTTAAATGAAGGAGATCAACACTGAGGATATTAGACATTATTACTGTCCCTGTTAAATGAAGGAGATCAACACTGAGGATACCAAACATTATTACTGTTAAATGAAGGAGATCAACACTGAGGATACCAGACATTATTACTGTTAAATGAAGGAGATCAACACTGAGGGTACCAGACATTATTACTGTTAAATGAAGGAGATCAACACTGAGGATACCAGACATTCTTACTGTTAAATGACGGAGATCAACACTGAGGATACCAGACATTATTACTGTTAAATGAAGGAGATCAACACTGAGGATACCAGACATTATTACTGTTAAATGAAGGAGATCAACACTGGGGATACCAGACATTATTACTGTTAAATGAAGGAGATCAACACTGAGGATACCAGACATTATTACTGTTAAATGAAGGAGATCAACACTGAGGATACCAGACATTATTACTGTTAAATGAAGGAGATCAACACTGAGGATACCAGACATTATTACTGTTAAATGAAGGAGATCAACACTGAGGATACCAGACATTATTACTGTTAAATGAAGGAGATCAACACTGGGGATACCAGACATTATTACTGTTAAATGAAGGAGATCAACACTGAGGATACCAGACATTATTACTGTTAAATGAAGGAGCTCAACACTGAGGATACCAGACATGATTACTGTTAAATGAAGCAGATCAACACTGAGGATACCAGACATTATTACTGTTAAATGAAGGAGATCAACACTGAGGATACCAGACATTATTACTGTTAAATGAAGGAGATCAACACTGAGGATACCAGACATTATTACTGTTAAATGAAGGAGATCAACACTGAGGATACCAGACATTATTACTGTTAAATGAAGGAGATCAACACTGGGGATACCAGACATTATTACTGTTAAATGAAGGAGATCAACACTGAGGATACCAGACATTATTACTGTTAAATGAAGGAGATCAACACTGGGGATACCAGACATTATTACTGTTAAATGAAGGAGATCAACACTGAGGATACCAGACATTATTACTGTTAAATGAAGGAGATCAACACTGAGGATACCAGACATTATTACTGTTAAATGAAGGAGATCAACACTGGGGATACCAGACATTATTACTGTTAAATGAAGGAGATCAACACTGAGGATACCAGACATTATTACTGTCCCTGTTAAATGAAGGAGATCAACACTGAGGATATTAGACATTATTACTGTCCCTGTTAAATGAAGGAGATCAACACTGAGGATACCAAACATTATTACTGTTAAATGAAGGAGATCAACACTGAGGATACCAGACATTATTACTGTTAAATGAAGGAGATCAACACTGAGGGTACCAGACATTATTACTGTTAAATGAAGGAGATCAACACTGAGGATACCAGACATTCTTACTGTTAAATGACGGAGATCAACACTGAGGATACCAGACATTATTACTGTTAAATGAAGGAGATCAACACTGAGGATACCAGACATTATTACTGTTAAATGAAGGAGATCAACACTGGGGATACCAGACATTATTACTGTTAAATGAAGGAGATCAACACTGAGGATACCAGACATTATTACTGTTAAATGAAGGAGATCAACACTGAGGATACCAGACATTATTACTGTTAAATGAAGGAGATCAACACTGAGGATACCAGACATTATTACTGTTAAATGAAGGAGATCAACACTGAGGATACCAGACATTATTACTGTTAAATGAAGGAGATCAACACTGGGGATACCAGACATTATTACTGTTAAATGAAGGAGATCAACACTGAGGATACCAGACATTATTACTGTTAAATGAAGGAGATCAACACTGAGGATACCAGACATGATTACTGTTAAATTAAGCAGATCAACACTGAGGATACCAGACATTATTACTGTTAAATGAAGGAGATCAACACTGAGGATACCAGACATTATTACTGTTAAATGAAGGAGATCAACACTGAGGATACCAGACATTATTACTGTTAAATGAAGGAGATCAACACTGAGGATACCAGACATTATTACTGTTAAATGAAGGAGATCAACACTGGGGATACCAGACATTATTACTGTTAAATGAAGGAGATCAACACTGAGGATACCAGACATTATTACTGTTAAATGAAGGAGATCAACACTGGGGATACCAGACATTATTACTGTTAAATGAAGGAGATCAACACTGAGGATACCAGACATTATTACTGTTAAATGAAGGAGATCAACACTGAGGATACCAGACATTATTACTGTTAAATGAAGGAGATCAACACTGAGGATACCAGACATTATTACTGTTAAATGAAGGAGATCAACACTGAGGAAACCAGACATTATTACTGTTAAATGAAGGAGATCAACACTGGGGATACCAGACATTATTACTGTTAAATGAAGGAGATCAACACTGGGGATACCAGACATTATTACTGTTAAATGAAGGAGATCAACACTGAGGATACCAGACATTATTACTGTTAAATGAAGGAGATCAACACTGAGGATACCAGACATTATTACTGTTAAATGAAGGAGATCAACACTGAGGATACCAGACATTATTACTGTTAAATGAAGGAGATCAACACTGAGGGTACCAGACATTATTACTGTTAAATGAAGGAGATCAACACTGAGGATACCAGACATTATTACTGTCCCTGTTAAATGAAGGAGATCAACACTGAGGATACCAGACATAATTACTGTTAAATGAAGGAGATCAACACTGATTATACTAGACATTATTACTGTTAAATGAAGGAGATCAACACTGAGGATACCAGACATTATTACTGTTAAATGACGGAGATCAACACTGAGGATACCAGACATTATTACTGTTAAATGAAGGAGATCAACATTGAGGATACTAAACATTATTACTGTTAAATGGAGATCAACACTGAGGATACCAGACGTTATTACTGCCCCTGTTAAATGAAGGAGATCAACACTGAGGATACCAGACAATTTTACTGTTAAATGAAGGAGATCAACACTGAGGATACCAAACATTATTACTGTCCCTGTTAAATGAAGGAGATCAACACTGAGGATACCAGACAGTATTACTGTTAAATGAAGGAGATCAACACTGACGGTACCAGACATTATTACTGTTAAATGAAAGAGATCAACACTGAGGATACCAGACATTATTACTGTCCCTGTTAAATGAAGGAGATCAACACTGAGGATATTAGACATTATTACTGTCCCTGTTAAATGAAGGAGATCAACACTGAGGATACCAAACATTATTACTGTTAAATGAAGGAGATCAACACTGAGGATACCAGACATTATTACTGTTAAATGAAGGAGATCAACACTGAGGATACCAGACATTATTACTGTTAAATGAAGGAGATCAACACTGAGGATACCAGACATTATTACTGTTAAATGAAGGAGATCAACACTGGGGATACCAGACATTATTACTGTTAAATGAAGGAGATCAACACTGAGGATACCAGACATTCTTACTGTTAAATGACGGAGATCAACACTGAGGATACCAGACATTATTACTGTTAAATGAAGGAGATCAACACTGAGGATACCAGACATTATTACTGTTAAATGAAGGAGATCAACACTGGGGATACCAGACATTATTACTGTTAAATGAAGGAGATCAACACTGAGGATACCAGACATTATTACTGTTAAATGAAGGAGATCAACACTGAGGATACCAGACATTATTACTGTTAAATGAAGGAGATCAACACTGAGGATACCAGACATTATTACTGTTAAATGAAGGAGATCAACACTGAGGATACCAGACATTATTACTGTTAAATGAAGGAGATCAACACTGGGGATACCAGACATTATTACTGTTAAATGAAGGAGATCAACACTGAGGATACCAGACATTATTACTGTTAAATGAAGGAGCTCAACACTGAGGATACCAGACATGATTACTGTTAAATGAAGCAGATCAACACTGAGGATACCAGACATTATTACTGTTAAATGAAGGAGATCAACACTGAGGATACCAGACATTATTACTGTTAAATGAAGGAGATCAACACTGAGGATACCAGACATTATTACTGTTAAATGAAGGAGATCAACACTGAGGATACCAGACATTATTACTGTTAAATGAAGGAGATCAACACTGGGGATACCAGACATTATTACTGTTAAATGAAGGAGATCAACACTGAGGATACCAGACATTATTACTGTTAAATGAAGGAGATCAACACTGGGGATACCAGACATTATTACTGTTAAATGAAGGAGATCAACACTGAGGATACCAGACATTATTACTGTTAAATGAAGGAGATCAACACTGAGGATACCAGACATTATTACTGTTAAATGAAGGAGATCAACACTGAGGATACCAGACATTATTACTGTTAAATGAAGGAGATCAACACTGAGGATACCAGACATTATTACTGTTAAATGAAGGAGATCAACACTGAGGATACCAGACATTATTACTGTTAAATGAAGTAGATCAACACTGGGGATACCAGACATTATTACTGTTAAATGAAGGAGATCAACACTGGGGATACCAGACATTATTACTGTTAAATGAAGGAGATCAACACTGAGGATACCAGACATTATTACTGTTAAATGAAGGAGATCAACACTGAGGATACCAGACATTATTACTGTTAAATGAAGGAGATCAACACTGAGGATACCAGACATTATTACTGTTAAATGAAGGAGATCAACACTGGGGATACCAGACATTATTACTGTTACATGAAGGAGATCAACACTGAGGATACCAGACATTATTACTGTTAAATGAAGGAGATCCACACTGGGGATACCAGACATTATTACTGTTAAATGAAGGAGATCAACACTGGGGATACCAGACATTATTACTGTTAAATGAAGGATATCAACACTGGGGATACCAGACATTATTACTGTTAAATGAAGGAGATCAACACTGGGGATACCAGACATTAGTAACACTGTCCTGATACTGAGTTGCACTCTTTTTCTCAAAACATTAAGAACAGCAACTCGTTCCATGACAGACTGACCAGGTGAATCCAGGTGAAAGATATGATCCCTTACTGATGTCACCTGTTAAATCCACTTCCATCAGTGTAGATGAAGGGGAGGAGTCAGCTTAAAGAAGGATTTTAAGCCTTGAGACAATTGAGACATGGATTGTGTATGTGAGCCATTCAAAGGGTGAATGGGCAAAACAAAATATTTAAGTGCCTTTGAACAGGGTATGGTAGTAGGGTCCAGGGGTACCGGTTTGTGTCAAGAATTGCAACACTGCTGGGTTTTTCACGCTCAATAGTTTCCCCGTGTGTATCAAGAATGGTCCACCACCCAAAGGACATCCAGCCAACCTGACACAACTGTGAGAAACATTAGAGTCAACATGGGCCATCATCCCTGTGGAACGCTTTCAACACCTTGTAGAGTCCATGACCTGACGAACTGAGACTGTTCTGAGGGCAAAAGAGGGTTCAACTCAATATTAGGAAAGTGTTCCTAATGATTGGTCAACTCAGTGTAATCATAAAAAGACAGGACAATAGGCTACATATCGTGATTGATAGACAGGACAATAGGCTACATATCGTGATTGATAGACAGGACAATAGGCTACATATCGTGATTGATAGACAGGACAATAGGCTACATATTGTGATAGATAGACAGGACAATAGGTTACATATCGTGATAGATAGACAGGACAATAGGCTACATATCGTGATTGATAGACAGGACAATAGGCCACATATCGTGATTGATAGACAGGACAATAGGCTACATATCGTGATTGATAGACAGGACAATAGGCAACATATTGTGATTAATAGACAGGACAATAGGCCACATATCGTGATTGATAGACAGGACAATAGGCTACATATCGTGATTGATAGACAGGACAATAGAATACATATTGTGATTAATAGACAGGACAATAGGCCACATATCGTGATTGATAGACAGGACAATAGGCTACATATCGTGATTGATAGACAGGACAACAGGCTACAAATCGTGATTGAAAGACAGGACAATAGAATACATATTGTGATAGATAGACAGGTCAACAGGCAACATATCGTGATACCAACAACCCTAAGCACACAGACAAGACAATGCAAGAGTGGCTTCAGCACAAGTCTCTGAATGTCCTTGATTGGCCCAGACAGAGCCCGGACTTGAACATCTCTGGAGAGACCTGAAAATAGCTGTGCAGAGACGCTCCCCATCCAACCTGACAGAGCTTGAGAGGATCTGCAGAGAAACATGTGAGAAACTCCCCAAATACAGATATGCCAAGCTTGTAGCGTCATTTCCAAGAAGACTCCAGACTGTAATCGCTGCCAAAGAAGATGCTTTTTGTTATTAAAATTAGTATTTCACCTTTATTTAACTAGGCAAGTCAATTAAGAACAAATTCTTACTTATTTTTATTTTACCTTTATTTAACCAGGTAGGCAAGTTGAGAACAAGTTACTACTATGACAGCCTACAAGAGCTAAACCCTGACGACCCTGGTCGCCGCCCTATGGGACTCCCAATCACAGCCGGTTGGGATACAGCCTGGATTCGAACCAGGGTGCCTGTAGGGATACTAGCACTGAGATACAGTGTCTTATACCACCGCGCCACTCGGGTGCTTCAACTAAAGACTGAGTAAAGGGTCTGAATACGTCCGTAAATGTGGTTTTTCAGTTTATATATTTTTAATTTGCCAAACAAATCTAAAAACCTGTTTTTAGCTTTGTCCTTATGGGGTATTGTGATGTCATTTTGGGGTATTGTGATGTCATTATGGGTTATTGTGATGTCATTATGGGGTATTGTGATGTCATTATGGGGTATTGTGATATCATTATGGGATATTGGAATGTCATTATGGGGTATTGTGATATCATTATGGGATATTGGAATGTCATTATGGGGTATTGTGATGTCATTGTGGGATATTGGAATGTCATTATGGGGTATTGTGATGTCATTGTGGGATATTGGAATGTCATTATGGGGTATTGTGATGTCATTGTGGGATATTGGAATGTTATTATGGGCTAGTGTGAGGTCATTATGGGATATTGGGATGTCATTATGGGGTATTGTGATGTTATTATGGGATATTGGAATGTCATTATGGGGTAGTGTGATGTCATTGTGGGATATTGGAATGTCATTATGGGCTAGTGTGATGTCATTATGGGATATTGGAATGTCATTATGGGATATTGTGATGTCATTTTGGGGTATTGTGATGTCATTATGGGTTATTGTGATGTCATTATGGGGTATTGTGATGTCATTATGGGGTATTGTGATATCATTATGGGATATTGTGATGTCATTATGGGGTATTGTGATATCATTATGGGATATTGGAATGTCATTATGGGGTATTGTGATATCATTGTGGGATATTGGAATGTCATTATGGGGTATTGTGATGTCATTGTGGGATATTGGAATGTCATTATGGGGTATTGTGATGTCATTGTGGGATATTGGAATGTCATTATGGGCTAGTGTGAGGTCATTATGGGATATTGGGATGTCATTATGGGGTATTGTGATGTTATTATGGGATATTGGAATGTCATTATGGGGTAGTGTGATGTCATTGTGGGATATTGGAATGTCATTATGGGCTAGTGTGATGTCATTATGGGATATTGGAATGTCATTATGGGGTATTGTGATGTCATTTTGGGGTATTGTGATGTCATTATGGGTTATTGTGATGTCATTATGGGGTATTGTGATGTCATTATGGGGTATTGTGATATCATTATGGGATATTGTGATGTCATTATGGGGTATTGTGATATCATTATGGGATATTGGAATGTCATTATGGGGTATTGTGATATCATTGTGGGATATTGGAATGTCATTATGGGGTATTGTGATGTCATTGTGGGATATTGGAATGTCATTATGGGGTATTGTGATGTCATTGTGGGATATTGGAATGTCATTATGGGCTAGTGTGAGGTCATTATGGGATATTGGGATGTCATTATGGGGTATTGTGATGTTATTATGGGATATTGGAATGTCATTATGGGGTAGTGTGATGTCATTGTGGGATATTGGAATGTCATTATGGGCTAGTGTGATGTCATTATGGGATATTGGAATGTCATTATGGGCTAGTGTGATGTCATTATGGGATATTGGGATGTCATTATGGGATAGTGTGATGTCATTATGGGATATTGGAATGTCATTATGGGCTAGTGTGATGTCATTATGGGATATTGGGATGTCATTATGGGCTAGTGTGATGTCATTATGGGATATTGGGATGTCATTATGGGCTAGTGTGATGTCATTGTGGGATATTGGAATGTCATTATGGGCTAGTGTGATGTCATTATGGGATATTGGGATGTCATTATGGGATATTGGGATGTCATTATGGGATATTGGAATGTCATTATGGGGTAGTGTGATGTCATTGTGGGATATTGGAATGTCATTATGGGCTAGTGTGATGTCATTATGGGATATTGGAATGTCATTATGGGCTAGTGTGATGTCATTATGGGATATTGGAATGTCATTATGGGCTAGTGTGATGTCATTATGGGATATTGGGATGTCATTATGGGATAGTGTGATGTCATTATGGGATATTGGAATGTCATTATGGGCTAGTGTGATGTCATTATGGGATATTGGAATGTCATTATGGGCTAGTGTGATGTCATTATGGGGTATTGTGATGTCATTATGGGGTATTGTGATATCATTATGGGATATTGGAATGTCATTATGGGGTATTGTGATATCATTATGGGATATTGGAATGTCATTATGGGGTATTGTGATGTCATTGTGGGATATTGGAATGTCATTATGGGGTATTGTGATGTCATTGTGGGATATTGGAATGTCATTATGGGGTATTGTGATGTCATTGTGGGATATTGGAATGTTATTATGGGCTAGTGTGAGGTCATTATGGGATATTGGGATGTCATTATGGGGTATTGTGATGTTATTATGGGATATTGGAATGTCATTATGGGGTAGTGTGATGTCATTGTGGGATATTGGAATGTCATTATGGGCTAGTGTGATGTCATTATGGGATATTGGAATGTCATTATGGGATATTGTGATGTCATTTTGGGGTATTGTGATGTCATTATGGGTTATTGTGATGTCATTATGGGGTATTGTGATGTCATTATGGGGTATTGTGATATCATTATGGGATATTGTGATGTCATTATGGGGTATTGTGATATCATTATGGGATATTGGAATGTCATTATGGGGTATTGTGATATCATTGTGGGATATTGGAATGTCATTATGGGGTATTGTGATGTCATTGTGGGATATTGGAATGTCATTATGGGGTATTGTGATGTCATTGTGGGATATTGGAATGTCATTATGGGCTAGTGTGAGGTCATTATGGGATATTGGGATGTCATTATGGGGTATTGTGATGTTATTATGGGATATTGGAATGTCATTATGGGGTAGTGTGATGTCATTGTGGGATATTGGAATGTCATTATGGGCTAGTGTGATGTCATTATGGGATATTGGAATGTCATTATGGGGTATTGTGATGTCATTTTGGGGTATTGTGATGTCATTATGGGTTATTGTGATGTCATTATGGGGTATTGTGATGTCATTATGGGGTATTGTGATATCATTATGGGATATTGTGATGTCATTATGGGGTATTGTGATATCATTATGGGATATTGGAATGTCATTATGGGGTATTGTGATATCATTGTGGGATATTGGAATGTCATTATGGGGTATTGTGATGTCATTGTGGGATATTGGAATGTCATTATGGGGTATTGTGATGTCATTGTGGGATATTGGAATGTCATTATGGGGTAGTGTGATGTCATTATGGGATATTGGAATGTCATTATGGGCTAGTGTGATGTCATTATGGGATATTGGGATGTCATTATGGGCTAGTGTGATGTCATTATGGGATATTGGGATGTCATTATGGGCTAGTGTGATGTCATTGTGGGATATTGGAATGTCATTATGGGCTAGTGTGATGTCATTATGGGATATTGGAATGTCATTATGGGCTAGTGTGATGTCATTATGGGATATTGGGATGTCATTATGGGATAGTGTGATGTCATTATGGGATATTGGAATGTCATTATGGGCTAGTGTGATGTCATTATGGGATATTGGGATGTCATTATGGGCTAGTGTGATGTCATTATGGGATATTGGGATGTCATTATGGGCTAGTGTGATGTCATTGTGGGATATTGGAATGTCATTATGGGCTAGTGTGATGTCATTATGGGATATTGGGATGTCATTATGGGATATTGGGATGTCATTATGGGATATTGGAATGTCATTATGGGGTAGTGTGATGTCATTGTGGGATATTGGAATGTCATTATGGGCTAGTGTGATGTCATTATGGGATATTGGAATGTCATTATGGGCTAGTGTGATGTCATTATGGGATATTGGAATGTCATTATGGGCTAGTGTGATGTCATTATGGGATATTGGGATGTCATTATGGGATAGTGTGATGTCATTATGGGATATTGGAATGTCATTATGGGATATTGTGATGTCATTTTGGGGTATTGTGATGTCATTATGGGTTATTGTGATGTCATTATGGGGTATTGTGATGTCATTATGGGGTATTGTGATATCATTATGGGATATTGTGATGTCATTATGGGGTATTGTGATATCATTATGGGATATTGGAATGTCATTATGGGGTATTGTGATATCATTGTGGGATATTGGAATGTCATTATGGGGTATTGTGATGTCATTGTGGGATATTGGAATGTCATTATGGGGTATTGTGATGTCATTGTGGGATATTGGAATGTCATTATGGGCTAGTGTGAGGTCATTATGGGATATTGGGATGTCATTATGGGGTATTGTGATGTTATTATGGGATATTGGAATGTCATTATGGGGTAGTGTGATGTCATTGTGGGATATTGGAATGTCATTATGGGCTAGTGTGATGTCATTATGGGATATTGGAATGTCATTATGGGGTATTGTGATGTCATTTTGGGGTATTGTGATGTCATTATGGGCTAGTGTGATGTCATTATGGGATATTGGGATGTCATTATGGGCTAGTGTGATGTCATTATGGGATATTGGGATGTCATTATGGGCTAGTGTGATGTCATTGTGGGATATTGGAATGTCATTATGGGCTAGTGTGATGTCATTATGGGATATTGGGATGTCATTATGGGATATTGGGATGTCATTATGGGATATTGGAATGTCATTATGGGGTAGTGTGATGTCATTGTGGGATATTGGAATGTCATTATGGGCTAGTGTGATGTCATTATGGGATATTGGAATGTCATTATGGGCTAGTGTGATGTCATTATGGGATATTGGAATGTCATTATGGGCTAGTGTGATGTCATTATGGGATATTGGGATGTCATTATGGGATAGTGTGATGTCATTATGGGATATTGGAATGTCATTATGGGATATTGTGATGTCATTTTGGGGTATTGTGATGTCATTATGGGTTATTGTGATGTCATTATGGGGTATTGTGATGTCATTATGGGGTATTGTGATATCATTATGGGATATTGTGATGTCATTATGGGGTATTGTGATATCATTATGGGATATTGGAATGTCATTATGGGGTATTGTGATATCATTGTGGGATATTGGAATGTCATTATGGGGTATTGTGATGTCATTGTGGGATATTGGAATGTCATTATGGGGTATTGTGATGTCATTGTGGGATATTGGAATGTCATTATGGGCTAGTGTGAGGTCATTATGGGATATTGGGATGTCATTATGGGGTATTGTGATGTTATTATGGGATATTGGAATGTCATTATGGGGTAGTGTGATGTCATTGTGGGATATTGGAATGTCATTATGGGCTAGTGTGATGTCATTATGGGATATTGGAATGTCATTATGGGGTATTGTGATGTCATTTTGGGGTATTGTGATGTCATTATGGGTTATTGTGATGTCATTATGGGGTATTGTGATGTCATTATGGGGTATTGTGATATCATTATGGGATATTGTGATGTCATTATGGGGTATTGTGATATCATTATGGGATATTGGAATGTCATTATGGGGTATTGTGATATCATTGTGGGATATTGGAATGTCATTATGGGGTATTGTGATGTCATTGTGGGATATTGGAATGTCATTATGGGGTATTGTGATGTCATTGTGGGATATTGGAATGTCATTATGGGCTAGTGTGAGGTCATTATGGGATATTGGGATGTCATTATGGGGTATTGTGATGTTATTATGGGATATTGGAATGTCATTATGGGGTAGTGTGATGTCATTGTGGGATATTGGAATGTCATTATGGGCTAGTGTGATGTCATTATGGGATATTGGAATGTCATTATGGGCTAGTGTGATGTCATTATGGGATATTGGGATGTCATTATGGGATAGTGTGATGTCATTATGGGATATTGGAATGTCATTATGGGCTAGTGTGATGTCATTATGGGATATTGGGATGTCATTATGGGCTAGTGTGATGTCATTATGGGATATTGGGATGTCATTATGGGCTAGTGTGATGTCATTGTGGGATATTGGAATGTCATTATGGGCTAGTGTGATGTCATTATGGGATATTGGGATGTCATTATGGGATATTGGGATGTCATTATGGGATATTGGAATGTCATTATGGGGTAGTGTGATGTCATTGTGGGATATTGGAATGTCATTATGGGCTAGTGTGATGTCATTATGGGATATTGGAATGTCATTATGGGCTAGTGTGATGTCATTATGGGATATTGGAATGTCATTATGGGCTAGTGTGATGTCATTATGGGATATTGGGATGTCATTATGGGATAGTGTGATGTCATTATGGGATATTGGAATGTCATTATGGGCTAGTGTGATGTCATTATGGGATATTGGAATGTCATTATGGGCTAGTGTGATGTCATTATGGGATATTGGAATGTCATTATGGGCTAGTGTGATGTCATTATGGGATATTGGGATGTCATTATGGGATAGTGTGATGTCATTATGGGATATTGGAATGTCATTATGGGCTAGTGTGATGTCATTATGGGATATTGGGATGTCATTATGGGCTAGTGTGATGTCATTATGGGATATTGGGATGTCATTATGGGCTAGTGTGATGTCATTGTGGGATATTGGAATGTCATTATGGGCTAGTGTGATGTCATTATGTGATATTGGAATGTCATTATGGGCTAGTGTGATGTCATTGTGGGATATTGGAATGTCATTATGGGCTAGTGTGATGTCATTATGGGCTAGTGTGATGTCATTGTGGGGTATCATGGAAAAAGTCAAAGGGTCTGAATACTTTCCAAATGCACTGTATCTGGACTGTATGAGAGGATCTTGCAGCACAGAATAAGAATTGACAGTTATGCTTGCTGTTGTTGTTGTGTTACCTAGCAACAGGAGTCTAGACAACCTTAAATCCCTGAACTATCCATCTGGATTGGTAAGGAAGAGAAAGGCTTGTAGAATCAATCACAACACTGTTCCTCGCCATCAAATCAAATAAAATGTTATTTGTCACATGCACCGAATACAACAGGTGTAGTAGACCTTACAGTGAAATGCTGAATACAACAGGTGTAGTAGACCTCACAGTGAAATGCTGAATACAACAGGTGTAGGTAGACCTCACAGTGAAATGCTGAATACAACAGCTGTAGGAGACCTTACAGTGAAATGCTGAATACAACAGGTGTAGTAGACCTTACAGTGAAATGCTGAATACAACAGGTGTAGTAGACCTTACCGTGAAATGCTGCATACAACAGGTGTAGTAGACCTTACAGTGAAATGCTGAATACAACAGGTGTAGTAGACCTCACAGTGAAATGCTGAATACAACAGGTGTAGTAGACCTCACAGTGAAATGCTGAATACAACAGGTGTAGTAGACCTTACAGTGAACTGCTTACTGACAAGACCTTAACCAACAATGCAGTTTTAAGAAATGTAAGAGATAAGAATAGATAATTAATAATTAAAGAGCAGCAGTAAATAACAAGGTGGTATATACAGGGGGTACCGGTACAGAGTCAATGTGGAGGCTATATACAGGGGGTACCGGTACATAGTCAATGTGGAGGCTATATACAGGGGGTACCGGTACAGAGTCAATGTGGAGGCTATATACAGGGGGTACCGGTACATAGTCAATGTGGAGGCTATATACAAGGGGTACCGGTACATAGTCAATGTGGAGGCTATATACAAGGGGTACCGGTACATAGTCAATGTGGAGGCTATATACAGGGGGTACCGGTACAGAGTCAATGTGGAGGCCATATACAGGGTGTTACGGTACAGAGTCAATGTGGAGGCTATATACAGGGGGTTACGGTACAGAGTCAATGTGGAGGCTATATACAGGGGGTACCGGTACATAGTCAATGTGGAGGCTATATACAGGGGTACTGGTACAGAGTCAATGTGGAGGCTATATACAGGGGGTGCCGGTACATAGTCAATGTGGAGGCTATATACAGGGGTACTGGTACCGAGTCAATGTGGAGGCTATATACAGGGGGTACCAGTACAGAGTCAATGTGGAGGCTATATACAGGGGGTACCGGTACAGAGTCAATGTGGAGGCTATATACAGAGGGTACTGGTACAGAGTCAATGTGGAGGCTATATACAGGGGGTACCAATACAGAGTCAATGTGGAGGCTATATACAGGGGGTACTGGTACAGAGTCAATGTGGAGGCTATATACAGGGGGTAACGGTACAGAGTCAATGTGGAGGCTATATACAGGGGGTACCGGTACAGAGTCAATGTGGAGGCTATATATAGGGGGTACCGGTACAGAGTCAATGTGGAGGCTATATACAGGGGGTACCAATACAGAGTCAATGTGGAGACTATATACAGGGGGGAACCGGAACAGAGTCAATGTGGAGGCTATATACAGGGGGTACCGGTACAGAGTCAATGTGGAGGCTATATACAGGGGGTACCGGTACAGAGTCAATGTGGAGGTTATATACAGGGGGTACCGGTACAGAGTCATTGTGGAGACTATATACAGGTGGTACCGGTACAGAGTCAATGTGGAGACTATATACAGGGGGTAACGGTACAGAGTCAATGTGGAGGCTATATACAGGGGGTACCGGTACAGAGTCAATGTGGAGGCTCTATACAGGGGGGTACCGGTACAGAGTCAATGTGGAGGCTATATACAGGGGGTACCGGTACAGAGTCAATGTGGAGGCTATATACAGGGGGTACCGGTACAGAGTCAATGTGGAGGCTATATACAGGGTGTTACGGTACAGAGTCAATGTGGAGGCTACATACAGGGGGTACCGGTACAGAGTCAATATGGAGGCTATATACAGGGTGTTACAGTACAGAGTCAATGTGGAGGCTATATACAGGGGGTACCGGTACAGAGTCAATGTGGAGGCTATATACAGGGGGTACCGGTACAGAGTCAATGTGGAGGCTATATACAGGGGGTACCGGTACAGAGTCAATGTGGAGGCTATATACAGGGGGTACCGGTACAGAGTCATTGTGGAGACTATATACAGGGGGTACCGGTACAGAGTCAATGTGGAGGCTATATACAGGTGGTACCGGTACAGAGTCAATGTGGAGGCTATATACAGGGGGTACCGGTACAGAGTCAATGTGGAGGCTATATACAGGTGGTACCGGTACAGAGTCAATGTGGAGGCTATATACAGGGGGAACCAGTACAGAGTCAATGGGGAGGCTATATACAGGGTGTACCAGTACAGAGTCAATGTGGAGGCTATATACAGGGTGTACCGGTACAGAGTCAATGTGGAGACTATATACAGGGGGTACCGGTACAGAGTCAATGTGGAGGCTATATACAGGGTGTACCGGTACAGAGTCAATGTGGAGGCTATATACAGGGGGTACCGGTACAGAGTCAATGTGGAGGCTATATACAGGGGGTACCGGTACAGAGTCAATGTGGAGGCTATATACAGGTGGTACCGGTACAGAGTCAATGTGGAGGCTATATACAGGTGGTACCGGTACAGAGTCAATGTGGAGGCTATATACAGGGGGTACTGGTACAGGGTCAATGTGGAGGCTATATACAGGGGGTACCGGTACAGAGTCAATGTGGAGGCTATATATAGGGGGTACCGGTACAGAGTCATTGTGGAGACTATGTACAGGGGGTACCGGTACAGAGTCAATGTGGAGGCTAAATATAGGGGGTACCGGTACAGAGTCAATGTGGAGGCTATATACAGGGGGTATTGGTACAGAGTCAATGTGGAGGCTATATACAGGGGGTACCGGTACAGAGTCAATGTGGAGGCTATATATAGGGGGTACCGGTACAGAGTCATTGTGGAGACTATATACAGGGGGTACCGGTACAGAGTCAATGTGGAGGCTAAATATAAGGGGTACCGGTACAGAGTCAATGTGGAGGCTATATACAGGGGGCACCGGTGTTGAGGTAATTGAGGTAATATGTACATGTAAGTAGATTTATTAAAGTGACTATACATAGATTATAACAGAGGGTACCAACAGTGTAGAAGAGGGGGGGCAATAGAAGGGGGGGCAATGCAAATAACCTGGGTAGCCATTTGATTAGATGTTCAGCAGTCTAATGGCTTGGGGGTAGAAGCTGTTTAGAAGCCTCTTGGACCTAGACTTGGCGCTCCGGTACCGCTTGCCGTGCGGTAGCAGAGAAAACAGTCTATGATTAGTGTGACTGGAGTCTTTGATCAGTTGTAGGGCCTCCCTCTGACACTGCCTGGTATAGAGGTCCTGTATGGCAGGAAGCTTGGCCCCAGTGATGTACTGGGCCGTACGCACTACCCTCTGTAGTGCCTTGCGGTCGGAGGCCGAGCAGTTGAAATACCAGGCAGTGATGCAACCAGTGACCTTGATGGTGCAGCTATAGAACCTTTTGAGGATCTGAGGACCCATGCCAAATGTTTTCAATCTCCTGATAGGGGAAAAGGTTTTGTCGTGCCCTCTTCACACCTGTCTTGGTGTGTTTGGACCATGTTAGTTTGTTGGTGATATGTGGACACCAAGGAATTTGAAGCTCTCAACCTGCTCCACTACAGCCCGTTGATGAGAACGGAGGCGTGCTCAGGCCTCCTTTTCCTGTATTCCACAATCATCTCCTTTGTCTTGATCACGTCACTGCGCACACGCGTACACTCACATCCGCACATGCACATGCACACACACACACACTGCCCTAGCCCCCAGCCTCCCAAATTGAATCCTGTACTCTCGAATGGGGGCATAATGTTTTCTTATCTGAACATATTCTCTCTGATCCCCTCATTGTTTGTTGTGTTCTCTGCTAGTCCAAGGCCAGACACTGTGTGTGTTGTGTTCTCTGCTAGTCCAAGGCCAGACACTGTGTTTGTTGTGTTCTCTGCTAGTCCAAGGCCAGACACTGTGTTTGTTGTGTTCTCTGCTAGTCCAAGGCCAGACACTGTGTTCTCTGCTAGTCCAAGGCCAGACACTGTGTTCTCTGCTAGTCCAAGGCCAGACACTGTGTTCTCTGCTAGTCCAAGGCCAGACACTGTGTTCTCTGCTAGTCCAAGGCCAGACACTGTGTTCTCTGCTAGTCCAAGGCCAGACACTGTGTTCTCTGCTAGTCCAAGGCCAGACACTATGTTTGTTGTGTTCTCTGCTAGTCCAAGGCCAGACACTGTGTTTGTTGTGTTCTCTGCTAGTCCAAGGCCAGACACTGTGTTTGTTGTGTTCTCTGCTAGTCCAAGGCCAGACACTGTGTTCTCTGCTAGTCCAAGGCCAGACACTGTGTTTGTTGTGTTCTCTGCTAGTCCAAGGCCAGACACTGTGTTTGTTGTGTTCTTTGCTAGTCCAAGGCCAGACACTGTGTTTGTTGTGTTCTCTGCTAGTCCAAGGCCAGACACTGTGTTTGTTGTGTTCTCTGCTAGTCCAAGGCCAGACACTGTGTTTGTTGTGTTCTCTGCTAGTCCAAGGCCAGACACTGTGTTTGTTGTGTTCTCTGCTAGTCCAAGGCCAGACACTGTGTTTGTTGTGTTCTCTGCTAGTCCAAGGCCAGACACTGTGTTTGTTGTGTTCTCTGCTAGTCCAAGGCCAGACACTGTGTTTGTTGTGTTCTCTGCTTGTTTTGTCTTTATTTGTTGTGGTCTATTTGTTTCACCTGTCTTAGTGCTTGTCTCCACCCCCCCCCCCCTCCAGGTGTCGCCCATCTTCCCCATTATCCCCAGTGCATTTGTACCTGTGTTCTCTGTTTGTCTGTTGCCAGTTCGTTTTGTTTCGTCAATCGGTTTGCTCCTGTCTTTCTCTAGTTTCTGATTTCTAGTTTTACCGGTTTTGAACCATTTCTGCCTTCTGTGCCTTGTCACACCACCCTGGATTACTGACATCTGCCTGCCCTGACCCTGAGACTGCCTGCTGTTCTGTACCTTATGATCTCTGATCTGGATTACTGACCTCTGCCTGCCATGACCCTGAGACTGCCTGCCGTTCTGTACCTTATGAACTCTGATCTGGATTACTGACCTCTGCCTGCCCTGACCCTGAGACTGCCTGCTGTTCTGTACCTTATGAACTCTGATCTGGATTACTGACCTCTGCCTGCCCTGACCCTGAGACTGCCTGCCGTTCTGTACCTTATGAACTCTGATCTGGATTAATGACCTCTGCCTGCCCTGACCCTGAGACTGCCTGCCGTTCTGTACCTTGTCACACCACCCTGGGTTATTGACCTCTGCCTGCCCTTGACCTGTCATTATGCCCCCTGTTGTAGTAATAAACTATTTGTTACTTCGACATTGTCTGCATCTGGGTCTTCTCCTGAAACGTGATACTAGTACCGTCTTTTTTGCTAGCTAGGGCCATCTACTTTAAGTGCTTCCTGTTTCCCCAGTAGCCTACTTGGAGTGTGAACCGCTGCCTGTCTTCCCAGTAGCCTACTTGGAGTGTGAACTGCTGACTGCTATTATCTTGCAGATGATTGTTGACATCAACCAGGATCAAGGGGCAGGGCAAATTGTGACTTGTTTTGGTAATCAGCGTATGTATTGGAAGGGGAGTGGTTTCTCCTCTCCTAGGCAATCAGCAGTTAGTTCCCGGGAGGTGTGCTCTTTCACTTTGAAAGGCCAATTTGAGATTAGTATTAGTACTTCTGTTTTCTCAGGGGCAGCTGTAAGCAGCGGGCCTCGTCACGAATTTAAAAAAGGTTCTGCCGAGTTGTTGGAGGAAGGACAGAGAGGAAGGCTCCACTCTCCCACTTCAGTATCTTATCTAGTTATTTATTATTTTCTCTTTTGTATCGCTGGCAACTATGTGTGTGTTTTCTATCCCAGTTCCTTCCTCTCCCTGCAGGCTTTACAGACGCTGCCCTACACCCTTGGCTGCAACCCTTCGAATGTATTGTACCCTACGCACACAACCCATGTGGAATTATTGTTCTCTGGCAGCATTTTAGAACTGCCGATCTGCGGTCAAGAACACAGAGTTCATCTCAGCTTATGCTGCCCTTCTGACCCTTGACCTTTTGTCCCTGACAGAGACATGGATCACCTCAGAGAACACTGCTACTCCAGCTGCTCTCTCCTCATCTGACTACGTTTTCTCTCATAGTCCGAGAGCATCTGGTCGTCACGGTGGTGGAACAGGGCGATTCATTTCTCCTAACTGGAGATTTTCTCTTTTCTCCCTCTCTCACCTGTCCATCTCCTCTCTCACCTGTCTATCTCCTCTCTCACCTGTCCATCTCCTCATTTGAATTCCATTATGTCACTGTCTCTTGCCCACTTCAGCTTCACATTGTCGTCATCTATCGCCCACCAGGTGCCCTCGGAGAGTTCCTCAATGAGCTTGAGACTTTGATGAGCTCATTTCCTGATGATGGCTCACCGTTCTTCGTACTGGGCGACTTCAACCTCCCAACATCTGCCTTCAATTAGTTTCTTTCCCCTCCTTGCCTCTTTTGACCTCATCCTTTCCCAGTCCCCTCCCAGTCACAAGGCAGACAATACGCTTGACCTCATCTCTACAAGAGGCTATTCGCCTACTAATCTCAGTGCAACCCCCCATCCAGGTCGCTGATCACTACTTTGTTTCCTGTTCTGTCTCCCTTTCCTCCAACCCTAACCACTCAGCCCTTACCCAGATGGTCTCTCTCTCTCCCACTACTCTCTCCTCTCCTATCCTGTCATCTCTCCCTTCTGCTAAATCTTTCTGCCTCCTGTCTCCTGATTCTGCCTCTTCAACCCTACTCTCCTACCTTTCTGCATCCTATGGCTCGCACTGTCCCTTTTCCAACCTGCCGGCTCGGCCCTCCCCTCCTGCTCCGTGGATGAGAGCCTCATTGCAAGCTTACAGAACAGGGCGGCGAGCAGCTGAGAGAAAATTAAGGAAAACTAGACTTCCAGAGGACCTAACATCCTTCCACTCCATCCTCTCTACCTTATCTTTCTCTGTATCCACTGCTAAAGCATCTCTCCATTTCAAGCTTCTGCCTAACCCTACAAAATTATATCCCACCTTCTCCTCCCTCCTTGATCATCCACCCCTCCCCCTCCCTTTTCTCTCTCTGCGGACGACTTTGTCAACCCATCTGAAAAGGAGGTTGACGACATCCACTCCTCATTCACTCTATTGAGTCCACTGGTCCCACTCGACACAGAGCCTACGCCTTGACCTCTTTCTGCCCTCTCTCTCCAGATGAACCTGTCCGCTCAACCCCATCCCCTTCTTACTTCTCCAGACCATCTCTGGAGGCTTTCTCCAACACTCGACTCCCCTAACGTCTAAAATTACAGACCGGTATCCCGTCTTTCTTTTCTTTCCAAAACACTTGAGTGCGCGGTCTCTGACCAACTCTCATGCTATCTCTCTCAGAACAATCTTCTTGACCCTAACCAGTCAGACTTCAAGATGGGTCACTCAACCGAGATTGCTCAAATGTGTCACAGAGACTCTTCGCACTGCCGAAGCTAAATCTTGAACCTCTGTTCTCATCTTCCTAGATCTATCCGCTGCCATCGACACCGTGAACCATCAGATCCTCCTCTCCACCCTCTCAGGGCTGGGCGTCTCAGACTCTATCAGATCCTCCTCTCCACCCTCTCAGGGCTGGGCGTCTCAGGCTCTATCAGATCCTCCTCTCCACCCTCTCAGGGCTGGGTGTCTCAGGCTCTATCAGATCCTCCTCTCCACCCTCTCAGGGCTGGGCGTCTCAGGCTCTATCAGATCCTCCTCTCCACCCTCTCAGGGCTGGGTGACTCAGGCTCTATCAGATCCTCCTCTCCTCCCTCTCAGGGCTGGGCGTCTCAGGCTCTATCAGATCCTCCTCTCCACCCTCTCAGGGCTGGGCGTCTCAGGCTCTATCAGATCCTCCTCTCCACCCTCTCAGGGCTGGGCGTCTCAGGCTCTATCAGATCCTCCTCTCCACCCTCTTAGGGTTTGGTGTCTCAGGCTCTATCAGATCCTCCTCTCCACCCTCTCAGGGTTGGGTGTCTCAGGCTCTATCAGATCCTCCTCTCCACCCTCTCAGGGCTAGGCGTCTCAGACTCTATCAGATCCTCCTCTCCACCCTCTCAGGGCTGGGCGTCTCAGGCTCTATCAGATGCTCCTCTCCACCCTCTCAGGGCTGGGTGTCTCAGGCTCTATCAGATGCTCCTCTCCACCCTCTCAGGGCTGGGTGTCTCAGGCTCTATCAGATCCTCCTCTCCACCCTCTCAGGGCTGGGCGTCTCAGGCTCTATCAGATCCTCCTCTCCACCCTCTCAGGGTTGGGTGTCTCAGGCTCTATCAGATCCTCCTCTCCACCCTCTCAGGGCTGGGCGTCTCATTCTCTATCAGATCCTCCTCTCCACCCTCTCAGGGCTAGGCATCTCAGGCTCTATCAGATCCTCCTCTCCACCCTCTCAGGGCTGGGCGTCTCAGGCCCCACCCTCTCAGGGCTGGGCGTCTCAGGCTCTATCAGATCCTCCTCTCCACCCTCTCAGGGTTGGGTGTCTCAGGCTCTATCAGATCCTCCTCTCCACCATCTCAGGGCGAGGCATCTCAGGCTCTATCAGATCCTCCTCTCCACCCTCTCAGGACTAGGCGTCTCAGGCTCTATCAGATCCTCCTCTCCACCCTCTCAGGGCTGGGCGTCTCAGGCTCCACCCTCTTAGGGCTGGGCGTCTCAGGGATCTCAGGTTCTCCACACTACTGGAGACCACTTCTACCAGGTGACGAGGATCTGGGTCTGAACCAAATACTCTCACTACTGGTGTCCCCCAGGGCTCGGTTCTAGGCCCTCTCCCCTTCTCTATATACACTAAGTCACTCAGCTCTGTCATATCCTCACATGGTCTCTCCTATCACTGCTATGAGGATGGACCTCTCCTCTCTATAGACCAAGTCACTCAGCTCTGTCATATCCTCACATGGTCTCTCTTATCACTGCTATGAGGATGGACCTCTCCTCTTCTCTCTCTACACCAAGTCACTCAGCTCTGTCATATCCTCACCTGGTCTCTCCTATCACTGCTATGAGGATGGACCTCTCCTCTCCTCTCTATAGACCAAGTCACTCAGCTCCGTCATATCCTCACATGGTCTCTCCTATCACTGCTATGCGGATGACACTCAACTACTTTTCTCCTTCCCTCCTTCTGACACCCAGGTGGTGAGATGCATCTCTGCGTGCCTGGCAGATATCTCAGCTTGGATGTCGGCCCACCACCTCAAGCTCAACCTGGACAAGACAGAGCTGCTCTTCCTCCCGGGGAAGCCCTGCCCGCTCAAAGTCCTCTCTATCCCAGAGTGCAAAGCACCTTGGCATGACCCTGGACAACACCCTGTCGTTCTCCACAAACATCAAAGCAGTGACATGCTCCTGCTGGTGCATGCTCTACAACATCTGTAGAGTACGACCCTACCTCACACAGGAAGTGGATCATCTGTAGAGTACGACCCTACCTCACACAGGAAGAGGAACATCTGTAGAGTACGACCCGACCTCACACAGGAAGAGGAACATCTGTAGAGTACGACCCTACCTCACACAGGAAGTGGAACATCTGTAGAGTACGACCCTACCTCACACAGGAAGTGGAACATCTGTAGAGTACGACCCTACCTCACACAGGAAGTGGAACATCTGTAGAGTACGACCCTACCTCACACAGGAAGTGGCGCAGGTCCTAATCCAGGCACTTGTCATCTCCCGTCTGGACTACTGCATGTAGCACCCCACTCTTCCGCACACGCCACTGACTTCCAGTCGAAGCTCTCATCCACTACAAGACCATGGTCCTTGCCTACGGAACAGCAAGAGGAGCTGCCCCTTCCTTCCTTCATGCTCTGCTCAAAACTCTACACCCCAACCTGAGTACTCCGTTCTGCCACCTCTGGTCTCTTGGCCCTCCAAACCCCTACAGGAGGGCAGCTCCCGTTCAGCCCGGTTCAAGTTCTTCTCTGTCCTGACACCCCAATGGTGGAACCAGCTTCCCCCAGGGAACTAGGACAGCAGAGTCCCTGATCCTCTTCTGAAAACATCTGAAACCCATTCTCACCTCCCCCCACACGCCCCCAGTAATACACAGTGCTCTGACTTTAATAGAGGCAGCCAAATCAGTGCTTGGCCCAGCTGTATTGTAAACCCCCTCTGATAGGTTGATGAGACACCACAGAATGAGTTTAGAGTTACAGTACTGAACACCAATCACAGTGTGTGTTTATCAGTGTAGGCTTCACCTTGATAGGGAAGTGTCTGGAACAACCTTCAGCAACACAGCAGGACTAACTAAGACTGGTATTCTGCCTCTGAATGACTGTATGCAGTAGGACTAACTAAGACTGTTATTCTGCCTCTGAATGACTCTTTGCAGTAGGACTAACTAAGACTGGTAGTCTGCCTCTGAAGGACTCTATACAGCAGGACTAACTAAGACTGGTATCCTGCCTCTGAATGACTCTATGCAGTAGGACTAACTAAGACTGGTATCCTGCCTCTGAATGACTCTATGTAGCAGGAGACCTTAACCCTTCAGGACTGAAGACTGTTATTCTGCCTCTGAATGACTCTATGCAGTAGGACTAACTAAGACTGGTAGTCTGCCTCTGAATGACTCTTTGCAGTAGGACTAACTAAGACTGGTATTCTGCCTCTGAATGACTCTATACAGCAGGACTAACTAAGACTGGTATTCTGCCTTTGAATGACTCTATACAGCAGGACTAACTAAGACTGGTAGTCTGCCTCTGAATGACTCTATGCAGTAGGACTAACTAAGACTAGTATTCTGCCTCTGAATGACTCTATGCAGTAGGACTAACTAAGACTGGTATTCTGCCTCTGAATGACTCTATGCAGTAGGCCTAACTAAGACTGGTATTCTGCCTCTGAATGACTCTATGCAGTAGGACTAACTAAGACTGGTATTCTGCCTCTGAATGTCTCTATGCAGTAGGACTAACTAAGACTGGTAGTCTGCCTCTGAATGACTCTATGCAGTAGGACTAACTAAGACTGGTATTCTGCCTCTGAATGACTCTATGCAGCAGGAGACCTTAACCCTTCAGGACTAACTAAGACTAGTATTCTGCCTCTGAATGACTCTTTGCAGTAGGACTAACTAAGACTGGTAATCTGCCTCTGAATGACTCTATGCAGTAGGACTAACTAAGACTGGTAGTCTGCCTCTGAATGACTCTTTGCAGTAGGACTAACTAAGACTGGTATTCTGCCTCTGAATGACTCTTTGCAGTAGGACTAACTAAGACTGGTAGTCTGCCTCTGAAGGACTCTTTGCAGTAGGACTAACTAAGACTGGTAGTCTGCCTCTGAATGACTCTTTGCAGTAGGACTAACTAAGACTAGTATTCTGCCTCTGAATGACTCTTTGCAGTAGGACTAACTAAGACTGGTAGTCTGCCAATGAAGGACTCGGTTCTAGGCCCTCTCCCCTTCTCTCTATACACTAAGTCACTCAGCTCTGTCATATCCTCATATGGTCTCTCCTATCACTGCTATGAGGATGGACCTCTCCTCTCTATAGACCAAGTCACTCAGCTCTGTCATATCCTCACATGGTCTCTCTTATCACTGCTATGAGGATGGACCTCTCCTCTTCTCTCTCTACACCAAGTCACTCAGCTCTGTCATATCCTCACCTGGTCTCTCCTATCACTGCTATGAGGATGGACCTCTCCTCTCCTCTCTATAGACCAAGTCACTCAGCTCCGTCATATCCTCACATGGTCTCTCCTATCACTGCTATGCGGATGACACTCAACTACTTTTCTCCTTCCCCCCTTCTGACACCCAGGTGGTGAGATGCATCTCTGCGTGCCTGGCAGATATCTCAGCTTGGATGTCGGCCCACCACCTCAAGCTCAACCTGGACAAGACAGAGCTGCTCTTCCTCCCGGGGAAGCCCTGCCCGCTCAAAGTCCTCTCTATCCCAGAGTGCAAAGCACCTTGGCATGACCCTGGACAACACCCTGTCGTTCTCCACAAACATCAAAGCAGTGACATGCTCCTGCTGGTGCATGCTCTACAACATCTGTAGAGTACGACCCTACCTCACACAGGAAGTGGATCATCTGTAGAGTACGACCCTACCTCACACAGGAAGAGGAACATCTGTAGAGTACGACCCGACCTCACACAGGAAGAGGAACATCTGTAGAGTACGACCCTACCTCACACAGGAAGTGGAACATCTGTAGAGTACGACCCTACCTCACACAGGAAGTGGAACATCTGTAGAGTACGACCCTACCTCACACAGGAAGTGGCGCAGGTCCTAATCCAGGCACTTGTCATCTCCCGTCTGGACTACTGCATGTAGCACCCCACTCTTCCGCACACGCCACTGACTTCCAGTCGAAGCTCTCATCCACTACAAGACCATGGTCCTTGCCTACGGAACAGCAAGAGGAGCTGCCCCTTCCTTCCTTCAGGCTCTGCTCAAAACTCTACACCCCAACCTGAGTACTCCGTTCTGCCACCTCTGGTCTCTTGGCCCTCCAAACCCCTACAGGAGGGCAGCTCCCGTTCAGCCCGGTTCAAGTTCTTCTCTGTCCTGACACCCCAATGGTGGAACCAGCTTCCCCCAGGGAACTAGGACAGCAGAGTCCCTGATCCTCTTCTGAAAACATCTGAAACCCATTCTCACCTCCCCCCACACGCCCCCAGTAATACACAGTGCTCTGACTTTAATAGAGGCAGCCAAAGCAGTGCTTGGCCCAGCTGTATTGTAAACCCCCTCTGATAGGTTGATGAGACACCACAGAATGAGTTTAGAGGTACAGTACTGAACATCAATCACAGTGTGTGTTTATCAGTGTAGGCTTCACCTTGATAGGGAAGTGTCTGGAACAACCTTCAGCAACACAGCAGGACTGTGTATTCTAAGACTGGTATTCTGCCTCTGAATGACTGTATGAAGTAGGACTAACTAAGACTGTTATTCTGCCTCTGAATGACTCTTTGCAGTAGGACTAACTAAGACTGGTAGTCTGCCTCTGAAGGACTCTATACAGCAGGACTAACTAAGACTGGTATCCTGCCTCTGAATGACTCTATGTAGCAGGAGACCTTAACCCTTCAGGACTGAAGACTGTTATTCTGCCTCTGAATGACTCTATGCAGTAGGACTAACTAAGACTGGTATTCTGCCTCTGAATGACTCTATACAGCAGGACTAACTAAGACTGGTATTCTGCCTCTGAATGACTCTATGCAGTAGGACTAACTAAGACTGGTATTCTGCCTCTGAATGACTCTATGCAGTAGGACTAACTAAGACTGGTATTCTGCCTCTGAATGACTCTATACAGCAGGACTAACTAAGACTGGTATCCTGCCTCTGAATGACTCTATGTAGCAGGAGACCTTAACCCTTCAGGACTGAAGACTGTTATTCTGCCTCTGAATGGCTCTATGCAGTAGGACTAACTAAGACTGGTATTCTGCCTCTGAATGACTCTATGCAGTAGGACTAACTAAGACTGGTATTCTGCCTCTGAATGACTCTATGCAGCAGGAGACCTTAACCCTTCAGGACTAACTAAGACTGGTAGTCTGCCTCTGAAGGACTCTTTGCAGTAGTAGTAGCATGTGGGAACTCACCAATATGTTGGGAGTGAAGTTGCCACTAGATGTCACCTCTGGTTGGAATGCCGCCCAGTATCTCTGCAGTCCTCTGACCATGGAGTGTGTTCATCAGATAGGCTCCTGGTGAAGGGGAACTAGAGAATAATATAATGGTTATATCTGTTCTACATGTAGTAACTCCAGATAGTTATGGAGTGTGTTCATCAGATAGGCTCCTGGTGAAGGGGAACTAGAGAAGAACAAACATAGAAGAAGAAAAATATTTAATTAATCCACATGAGACAAAAATGTGTCTCCAACCCCACTATGAAAGGATCATAAATATTACTGAATGGTAACCTCAACCCACTATAAAAGGATCATAAATATAACTGAATGGTAACCTCAACCGACTATGAAAGGATCATAAATATAACTGAATGGTAACCTCAACCCACTATGAAAGGATCATAAATATTACTGAATGGTGACCTCAACCCACTATGAAAGGATCATAAATATAACTGAATGGTAACCTCAACCCACTATGAAAGGAACATAAATATTACTGAATGGTAACCTCAACCCACTATAAAAGGATCATAAATATAACTGAATGGTAACCTCAACCCACTATGAAAGGATCATAAATATAACTGAATGGTAACCTCAACCCACTATGAAAGGATCATAAATATTACTGAATGGTAACCTCAACACACTATGAAAGGATCATAAATATTACTGAATGGTAACCTCAACCCACTATGAAAGGATCATAAATATTACTGAATGGTAACCTCAACCCACTATGAAAGGATCATAAATATTACTGAATGGTAACCTCAACCCACTATGAAAGGATCATAAATATTACTGAATGGTAACCTCAACCCACTATGAAAGGATCATAAATATTACTGAATGGTAACCTCAACACACTATGAAAGGATCATAAATATTACTGAATGGTAACCTCAACCCACTATGAAAGGATCATAAATATTACTGAATGGTAACCTCAACCCACTATGAAAGGATCATAAATATTACTGAATGGTAACCTCAACCCACTATGAAAGGATCATAAATATTACTGAATGGTAACCTCAACCCACTATAAAAGGATCATAAATATTACTGAATGGTAACCTCAACCCACTATGAAAGGATCATAAATATTACTGAATGGTAACCTCAACCCACTATGAAAGGATCATAAATATTACTGAATGGTAACCTCAACCCACTATGAAAGGATCATAAATATTACTGAATGGTAACCTCAACCCACTATGAAAGGATCATAAATATTACTGAATGGTAACCTCAACCCACTATGAAAGGATCATAAATATTACTGAATGGTAACCTCAACCCACTATGAAAGGATCATAAATATTACTGAATGGTAACCTCAACCCACTATGAAAGGATCATAAATATTACTGAATGGTAACCTCAACCCACTATGAAAGGATCATAAATATTACTGAATGGTAACCTCAACCCACTATGAAAGGATCATAAATATTACTGAATGGTAACCTCAACCCACTATGAAAGGATCATAAATATTACTGAATGGTAACCTCAACCCACTATGAAAGGATCATAAATATTACTGAATGGTAACCTCAACCCACTATGAAAGGATCATAAATATTACTGAATGGTAACCTCAACCCACTATGAAAGGATCATAAATATTACTGAATGGTAACCTCAACCCACTATGAAAGGATCATAAATATTACTGAATGGTAACCTCAACCCACTATGAAAGGATCATACATATTACTGAATGGTAACCTCAACCCACTATGAAAGGATCATAAATATTACTGAATGGTAACCTCAACCCACTATGAAAGGATCATAAATATTACTGAATGGTAACCTCAACCCACTATAAAAGGATCAGAAATATTACTGAATGGTAACCTCAACCCACTATAAAAGATATAGAAATATTACTGAATGGTAACCTCAACCCACTATAGCAGATATATAAATATTACTGAATGGTAACCTCAACCCACTATAAAAGGATCATAAATATTACTGAATGGTAACCTCAACCCACTATGAAAGGATCATAAATATTACTGAATGGTAACCTCAACCCACTATGAAAGGATCATAAATATAACTGAATGGTAACCTCAACACACTATAGCAGATATATAAATATTACTGAATGGTAACCTCAACCCACTATAGCAGATATATAAATATTACTGAATGGTAACTTCAACCCACTATAGCAGATGTATAAATATTACTGAATGGTAACCTCAACCCACTATAGCAGATATATAAATATTACTGAATGGTAACCTCAACCCACTATAGCAGATATATAAATATTACTGAATGGTAACCTCAACCCACTATAGCAGATATATAAATATTACTGAATGCTAACCTTAACCCACTATAAAAGGATCATAAATATTACTGAATGGTAACCTCAACCCACTATGAAAGGATCATAAATATTACTGAATGGTAACCTCAACCCACTATAAAAGGATCATAAATATTACTGAATGGTAACCTCAACCCACTATGAAAGGATCATAAATATTACTGAATGGTAACCTCAACCCACTATAAAAGGATCATAAATATTACTGAATGGTAACCTCAACCCACTATGAAAGGATCATAAATATTACTGAATGGTAACCTCAACCCACTATAAAATATATATAAATATTAGTGGATGGTAACCTCAACCCACTATAAAAGGATCCGAAATATAACTGAATGGTAACCTCAACCCACTATAAAAGGATCAGAAATATTACTGAATGGTAACCTCAACCCACTATAACAGATATATAAATATTACTGAATGGTAACCTCAACTCACTATAACAGATATATAAATATTACTGAATGGTAACCTCAACCCACTATAAAAGATATAGAAATATTACTGGATGGTAACCTCAACCCACTATAAAAGGATCAGAAATATAACTGAATGGTAACCTCAACCCACTATAAAAGATATATAAATATTACTGAATGGTAACCTCAACCCACTATAAAAGATATAGAAATATTAATGAATGGTAACCTCAACCCACTGTAAAATATATAGAAATATTAGTGGATGGTAACCTCAACCCACTATAAAAGATATATAAATATTAGTGGATGGTAACCTCAACCCACTATAAAAGGATCAGAAATATAACTGAATGGTAACCTCAACCCACTATAAAAGGATCAGAAATATTACTGAATGGTAACCTCAACCCACTATAACAGATATATAAATATTACTGAATGGTAACCTCAACTCACTATAACAGATATACAAATATTACTGAATGGTAACCTCAACCCACTATAAAAGATATAGAAATATTACTGGATGGTAACCTCAACCCACTATAAAAGGATCAGAAATATAACTGAATGGTAACCTCAACCCACTATAAAAGATATATAAATATTACTGAATGGTAACCTCAACCCACTATAAAAGATATAGAAATATTAATGAATGGTAACCTCAACCCACTATAAAAGATATAGAAATATTAGTGGATGGTAACCTCAACCCACTATAAAAGATATAGAAATATAACTGAATGGTAACCTCAACCCACTATAAAAGGATCAGGAATATTACTGAATGGTAACCTCAACCCACTATGAAAGATATAGAAATGTTACTGAATGGTAACCTCAACCCACTATAAAAGGATCAGAAATATTACTGAATGGTAACCTCAACCCACTATAAAAGATATATAAATATTAGTGGATGGTAACCTCAACCCACTATAAAAGGATCAGAAATATTACTGAATGGTAACCTCAACCCACTATAACAGATATATAAATATTACTGAATGGTAACCTCAACTCACTATAACAGATATATAAATATTACTGAATGGTAACCTCAACCCACTATAAAAGATATAGAAATATTACTGGATGGTAACCTCAACCCACTATAAAAGGATCAGAAATATAACTGAATGGTAACCTCAACCCACTATAAAAGATATATAAATATTACTGAATGGTAACCTCAACCCACTATAAAAGATATAGAAATATTAATGAATGGTAACCTCAACCCACTATAAAAGATATAGAAATATAACTGAATGGTAACCTCAACCCACTATAAAAGGATCAGGAATATTACTGAATGGTAACCTCAACCCACTATAAAAGATATAGAAATATTACTGAATTGTAACCTCAACCCACTATAAAAGATATATAAATATTAGTGGATGGTAACCTCAACCCACTATAAAAGGATCCGAAATATAACTGAATGGTAACCTCAACCCACTATAAAAGGATCAGAAATATTACTGAATGGTAACCTCAACCCACTATAACAGATATATAAATATTACTGAATGGTAACCTCAACTCACTATAACAGATATATAAATATTACTGAATGGTAACCTCAACCCACTATAAAAGATATAGAAATATTACTGGATGATAACCTCAACCCACTATAAAAGGATCAGAAATATAACTGAATGGTAACCTCAACCCACTATAAAAGATATATAAATATTACTGAATGGTAACCTCAACCCACTATAAAAGATATAGAAATATTAATGAATGGTAACCTCAACCCACTATAAAAGATATAGAAATATTAGTGGATGGTAACCTCAACCCACTATGAAAGGATCATAAATATTACTGAATGGTAACCTCAACCCACTATGAAAGGATCATAAATATTACTGAATGGTAACCTCAACCCACTATGAAAGGATCATAAATATTACTGAATGGTAACCTCAACCCACTATGAAAGGATCATAAATATTACTGAATGGTAACCTCAACCCACTATGAAAGGATCATAAATATTACTGAATGGTAACCTCAACCCACTATGAAAGGATCATAAATATTACTGAATGGTAACCTCAACCCACTATGAAAGGATCATAAATATTACTGAATGGTAACCTCAACCCACTATGAAAGGATCATAAATATTACTGAATGGTAACCTCAACCCACTATGAAAGGATCATAAATATTACTGAATGGTAACCTCAACCCACTATGAAAGGATCATAAATATTACTGAATGGTAACCTCAACCCACTATGAAAGGATCATAAATATTACTGAATGGTAACCTCAACCCACTATGAAAGGATCATAAATATTACTGAATGGTAACCTCAACCCACTATGAAAGGATCATAAATATTACTGAATGGTAACCTCAACCCACTATAAAAGGATCAGAAATATTACTGAATGGTAACCTCAACCCACTATAAAAGATATAGAAATATTACTGAATGGTAACCTCAACCCACTATAGCAGATATATAAATATTACTGAATGGTAACCTCAACCCACTATAAAAGGATCATAAATATTACTGAATGGTAACCTCAACCCACTATGAAAGGATCATAAATATTACTGAATGGTAACCTCAACCCACTATGAAAGGATCATAAATATAACTGAATGGTAACCTCAACACACTATAGCAGATATATAAATATTACTGAATGGTAACCTCAACCCACTATAGCAGATATATAAATATTACTGAATGGTAACTTCAACCCACTATAGCAGATATATAAATATTACTGAATGGTAACCTCAACCCACTATAGCAGATATATAAATATTACTGAATGGTAACCTCAACCCACTATAGCAGATATATAAATATTACTGAATGGTAACCTCAACCCACTATAGCAGATATATAAATATTACTGAATGCTAACCTTAACCCACTATAAAAGGATCATAAATATTACTGAATGGTAACCTCAACCCACTATGAAAGGATCATAAATATTACTGAATGGTAACCTCAACCCACTATAAAAGGATCATAAATATTACTGAATGGTAACCTCAACCCACTATGAAAGGATCATAAATATTATGGTAACCTCAACCCACTATGAAAGGATCATAAAATATTACTGAATGGTAACCTCAACCCACTATAAAATATATATAAATATTAGTGGATGGTAACCTCAACCCACTATAAAAGGATCCGAAATATAACTGAATGGTAACCTCAACCCACTATAAAAGGATCAGAAATATTACTGAATGGTAACCTCAACCCACTATAACAGATATATAAATATTACTGAATGGTAACCTCAACTCACTATAACAGATATATAAATATTACTGAATGGTAACCTCAACCCACTATAAAAGATATAGAAATATTACTGGATGGTAACCTCAACCCACTATAAAAGGATCAGAAATATAACTGAATGGTAACCTCAACCCACTATAAAAGATATATAAATATTACTGAATGGTAACCTCAACCCACTATAAAAGATATAGAAATATTAATGAATGGTAACCTCAACCCACTGTAAAATATATAGAAATATTAGTGGATGGTAACCTCAACCCACTATAAAAGATATATAAATATTAGTGGATGGTAACCTCAACCCACTATAAAAGGATCAGAAATATAACTGAATGGTAACCTCAACCCACTATAAAAGGATCAGAAATATTACTGAATGGTAACCTCAACCCACTATAACAGATATATAAATATTACTGAATGGTAACCTCAACTCACTATAACAGATATACAAATATTACTGAATGGTAACCTCAACCCACTATAAAAGATATAGAAATATTACTGGATGGTAACCTCAACCCACTATAAAAGGATCAGAAATATAACTGAATGGTAACCTCAACCCACTATAAAAGATATATAAATATTACTGAATGGTAACCTCAACCCACTATAAAAGATATAGAAATATTAATGAATGGTAACCTCAACCCACTATAAAAGATATAGAAATATTAGTGGATGGTAACCTCAACCCACTATAAAAGATATAGAAATATAACTGAATGGTAACCTCAACCCACTATAAAAGGATCAGGAATATTACTGAATGGTAACCTCAACCCACTATGAAAGATATAGAAATGTTACTGAATGGTAACCTCAACCCACTATAAAAGGATCAGAAATATTACTGAATGGTAACCTCAACCCACTATAAAAGATATATAAATATTAGTGGATGGTAACCTCAACCCACTATAAAAGGATCAGAAATATTACTGAATGGTAACCTCAACCCACTATAACAGATATATAAATATTACTGAATGGTAACCTCAACTCACTATAACAGATATATAAATATTACTGAATGGTAACCTCAACCCACTATAAAAGATATAGAAATATTACTGGATGGTAACCTCAACCCACTATAAAAGGATCAGAAATATAACTGAATGGTAACCTCAACCCACTATAAAAGATATATAAATATTACTGAATGGTAACCTCAACCCACTATAAAAGATATAGAAATATTAATGAATGGTAACCTCAACCCACTATAAAAGATATAGAAATATAACTGAATGGTAACCTCAACCCACTATAAAAGGATCAGGAATATTACTGAATGGTAACCTCAACCCACTATAAAAGATATAGAAATATTACTGAATTGTAACCTCAACCCACTATAAAAGATATATAAATATTAGTGGATGGTAACCTCAACCCACTATAAAAGGATCCGAAATATAACTGAATGGTAACCTCAACCCACTATAAAAGGATCAGAAATATTACTGAATGGTAACCTCAACCCACTATAACAGATATATAAATATTACTGAATGGTAACCTCAACTCACTATAACAGATATATAAATATTACTGAATGGTAACCTCAACCCACTATAAAAGATATAGAAATATTACTGGATGATAACCTCAACCCACTATAAAAGGATCAGAAATATAACTGAATGGTAACCTCAACCCACTATAAAAGATATATAAATATTACTGAATGGTAACCTCAACCCACTATAAAAGATATAGAAATATTAATGAATGGTAACCTCAACCCACTATAAAAGATATAGAAATATTAGTGGATGGTAACCTCAACCCACTATAAAAGATATAGAAATATAACTGAATGGTAACCTCAACCCACTATAAAAGATATAGAAATATTACTGAATGGTAACCTCAACCCACTATAAAAGGATCAGAAATATTACTGAATGGTAACCTCAACCCACTATAAAAGATATATAAATATTAGTGGATGGTAACCTTAACCCACTATAAAAGATATAGAAATATTACTGAATGGTAACCTCAACCCACTATAAAAGATATAGAAATATTACTGAATGGTAACCTCAACCCACTATAAAAGGATCAGAAATATTACTGAATGGTAACCTCAACCCACTATAAAAGATATATAAATATTAGTGGATGGTAACCTCAACCCACTATAAAAGGATCCGAAATATAACTGAATGGTAACCTCAACCCACTATAAAAGGATCAGAAATATTACTGAATGGTAACCTCAACCCACTATAACAGATATATAAATATTACTGAATGGTAACCTCAACTCACTATAACAGATATATAAATATTACTGAATGGTAACCTCAACCCACTATAACATATATATAAATATTACTGAATGGTAACCTCAACCCACTATGACAGATATATAAATATTAGTGGATGGTAACCTCAACCCACTATAACAGATATATAAATATTAGTGAATGGTAACCTCAACCCACTATAAAAGGATCCGAAATATAACTCGACAAGCGTCAGAGGATATCTGATGAAGCCAGGACCAGCCTTGTGTTGCACTAGGAAGCCACAGACAACAGACAGTTGTTATCTGCATGTCACATCTCAAATAAAACATTGTTTTTTAAATGAAAAAGGTTTTCCTTGTATTGTAATATTCTGCCGTCATGAAGCTGTCCAGACAGAAACATGACGTTCCAAATAGCTCCCTATTCCCTTCGTAGTGCACACTACTGTTGACCAGAGCCCTATTCCCTATATAGAACACTACTGTTGACCAGAGCCCTATTCCCTATATAGAACACTACTGTTGACCAGAGCCCTATTCCCTATATAGAACACTACTGTTGACCAGAGCCCTATTCCCTATATAGACCACTACTGTTGACCAGAGCCCTATTCCCTATATAGAACACTACTGTTGACCAGAGCCCTATTCCCTATATAGAACACTACTGTTGACCAGAGCCCTATTCCCTATATAGAACACTACTGTTGACCAGCCCCCATAGGGAATAGGGTGCCTATTGGGGACTCAGTGTAGTGTTTAATATGTCTTTTAACGCTCACACATTGGTTCTGCCCTGTTAGTGTCGGGGACAGAGAGATCTGATAATGGACTGACCTGGTGAGATGAACGGGTTTACATTGTTGGGTTGTTCATTAAAGCCACAATCCTGAATTTGTTTTGTTGTTGTTGTTAAAAGTCAGCCCCGCCACTTGGTCGGCTATAAAGCTGACCGGCAGCACATATTGCAGATTGTATCTTTTTAAAGCACTTTGAACAGAAACCAATATGTGCCTGTCTAATGAATCATGACTGTAGGCTCAGCTTCTTTAATATGGTCTTTGTCCATGTTAAATCTCTGTATGGTCTGACTGGGGATGTGACAGGCAACCCAGACAACTGACTAGGCCTGCAAATATTTGGGTCTTTTCTTTTCCCAAAACAGGAAGTAATTTAAGAGATCAACAGATCAAAAACCATACTGCCTAAAAAGTGGGCTGTACACCATATACCATATAACATATACCAGGGGCTTGGGCTGTACACCATATACCATATAACATATACCAGGGACTTGGGCTGTACACCATATACCGTATAACATATACCAGGGACTTGGGCTGTATACCATATACCGTATAACTTATACCAGGGACTTGGGCTGTACACCATATACCGTATAACATATACCAGGGACTTGGGCTGTATACCATATACCGTATAACTTATACCAGGGACTTGGGCTGTACACCATATACCGTATAACTTATACCAGGGACTTGGGCTGTACACCATATACCATATAACATATACCAGGGGCTTGGGCTGTACACCATATACCATATAACATATACCAGGGACTTGGGCTGTACACCATATACCGTATAACATATACCAGGGACTTGGGCTGTATACCATATACCGTATAACTTATACCAGGGACTTGGGCTGTACACCATATACCGTATAACATATACCAGGGACTTGGGCTGTACACCATATACCGTATACCATATACCAGGGACTTGGGCTGTACAACATATACCGTATAACTTATACCAGGGACTTGGGCTGTACACCATATACCATATAACATATACCAGGGACTTGGGCTGTACACCATATACCATATAACATATACCAGGGACTTGGGCTGTACACCATATACCATATAACATATACCAGGGACTTGGGCTGTACACCATATACCATATACCATTTACCAGGGACTTGGGCTGTACACCATATACCATATACCATATACCAGGGACTTGGGCTGTACACCATATACCATATAACATATACCAGGGACTTGGACTGTACACCATATACCATATAACATATACCAGGGACTTGGGCTGTACACCATATACCATATAACATATACCAGGGACTTGGGCTGTACACCATATACCATATACCATATACCAGGGATATATATACCGTACACCGGAGTCTTGGGCTGTATACCGTGTATATATACCGTACATCGGGGTCTTGGGCTGTATACCGTGTATATATACCGTACACCGGGGTCTTGGGCTGTATACCGGGGTCTTGGGCTGTATACCGTACACCGGGGTCTTGGGCTGTATACCATATATATATACCGTACACCGGGGTCTTGGGCTGTATACTGTACACCAGGGTCTTGGGCTGTATACCGTGTATATATACCGTACACCGGGGTCTTGGCTGTATACCGTATATATATACCGTACACCGGGGTCTTGGGCTGTATACCGTGTATATATACCGTACACCAGGGCCTTGGGCTGTATACCGTGTATATATACCGTACACCGGGGTCTTGGCTGTATACCGTATATATATACCGTACACCGGGGTCTTGGGCTGTATACTATATATATACCGTACACCAGGGTCTTGGGCTGTATACCGTGTATATATACCGTACACCGGGGTCTTGGGCTGTATACCGGGGTCTTGGGCTGTATACCGTACACCGGGGTCTTGGGCTGTATACCGTATATATATACCGTACACCGGGGTCTTGGGCTGTATACCGTATATATATACCGTACACCGGGGTCTTGGGCTGTATACCGTATATATATACCGTACACCGGGGTCTTGGGCTGTATACCGTATATATACCGTACACCAGGGTCTTGGGCTGTATACCGTATATATATACCGTACACCGGGGTCTTGGGCTGTATACCGTATATATATACCGTACACCGGGGTCTTGGGCTGTATACCGTGTATATACCGTACACCAGGGTCTTGGGCTGTATACCGTGTATATATACCGTACACCGGGGTCTTGGGCTGTATACCGTATATATATACCGTACACCGGGGTCTTGGGCTGTATACCGTATATATACCGTACACCAGGGTCTTGGGCTGTATACCATATATATACCGTACACCAGGGTCTTGGGCTGTATACCGTGTATATATACCGTACACCGGGGTCTTGGGCTGTATACCGTATATATACCGTACACCGGGGTCTTGGGCTGTATACCGGGGTCTTGGGCTGTATACCGTACACCGGGGTCTAGGGCTGTATACCGTACACCGGGGTCTAGGGCTGTATACCGTACACCGGGGTCTTGGGCTGTATACCGGGGTCTTGGGCTGTATACCGTACACCGGGGTCTAGGGCTGTATACCGTACACCGGGGTCTTGGGCTGTATACCGTATATATACCGTACACCAGGGTCTTGGGCTGTATACCGTGTATATATACCGTACACCGGGGTCTTGGGCTGTATACCGGGGTCTTGGGCTGTATACCGGGGTCTTGGGCTGTATACCGTACACCGGGGTCTTGGGCTGTATACCGTACACCGGGGTCTTGGGCTGTATACCGTACACCGGGGTATCCGCTGGATGGTTTTTCAATACCATCAATACCGTTGAAACTATTTAAAGATTTTCAATAGATTTTAATATTTGTAGCTGCTTTTTAAAAAATGACCTACAGTCAACTGGTACAATACGTTAGGAGATAAAGCAGAACACGTTTCTCATTTCACGGCTGTTTGAAGAAGAGGACCAAGGTGCAGCGTTGTACGTGTTCATGATTTATTCAATACAACTGAACACTAGAACAAAAAATTAACAAAGCGGCACAAACGAAACAGTTCTGTCTGGTGCAGACACACAAAACAGAAATAACTACACACAAAACAGAAATAACTACCCACAAAACAGAAATAACTACCCACAAAACAGAAATAACTACCCACAAAACAGAAATAACTACACACAAAACAGAAATAACTACACACAAAACAGAAATAACTACACACAAAACAGAAATAACTACACACAAAACAGAAATAACTACACACAAAACAGAAATAACTACCCACAAAACAGAAATAACTACACACAAAACAGAAATAACTACACACAAAACAGAAATAACTACCCACAAAACAGAAATAACTACACACAAAACAGAAATAACTACACACAAAACAGAAATAACTACCCACAAAACAGAAATAACTACACACAAAACAGAAATAACTACCCACAAAACAGAAATAACTACCCACAAAACAGAAATAACTACACACAAAACAGAAATAACTACACACAAAACAGAAATAACTACACACAAAACATAAATAACTACACACAAAACAGAAATAACTACACACAAAACAGAAATAACTACACACAAAACAGAAATAACTACCCACAAAACAGAAATAACTACACACAAAACAGAAATAACTACACACAAAACAGAAAATAACTACACACAAAACAGAAATAACTACACACAAAACAGAAAATAACTACACACAAAACATAAATAACTACACACAAAACAGAAAATAACTACACACAAAACAGAAATAACTACACACAAAACAGAAATAACTACACACAAAACAGAAATAACTACACACAAAACAGAAATAACTACACACAAAACAGAAAATAACTACACACAAAACAGAAATAACTACACACAAAACAGAAATAACTACCCACCAAACAGAAATAACTACACACAAAACAGAAATAACTACACACAAAACAGAAATAACTACACACAAAACAGAAATAACTACCAACAAAACAGAAAATAACCACTCACAAAACAGAAAATAACTACAAACAAAACAGAAAATAACTACACACAAAACACAGGTGGGAAAAGGCTGCCTAAGTATGGTTCCCAATCAGAGACAACGATAGACAGCTGTCCCTGATTGAGAACCATAACCCGGCCAAAAACAAAGAAATACAAAAACATAGAAAAAATAACATAGAATGCCCACCCTAGTCACACCCTGGCCTAACCAAAATAGAGAATAAAAACCAGGGCGTGACACCCTGTCCCTTTATTTTACATGATGAAGCTTATCGTAGTTCTCCAGAACAGTTGAGACAGTCAGGTGTTTGTTTGTAAATAGCAGAACGGGAGAACTGGAGCAGGTGAGTCCAGCTGTGTCACTTGGGTCACGTTTTAAATCGAAAGTCAACCATGTTTTTGTTTTTTTTACCTCAATAGAGTGATCAGAGACATGCAGCTATAGTTTTCCTTCACAGGAAATACATCACTGCAATACGTTTGGCAGAAAACAGCTTCATCTTCATCAGATGGCAACAGAAGTACAAAGCTATTTGGTTGGCAGCCACACAAGTAACTGATCTGACCATGACAAGGCAGCAGCAGCAGCACGGCCATCAGATGTATAATGTTTATCATAGGAAGAATGAGGCCAGCTACATTTCCTAATGTTTTCCTTTAAAATTATTATTGCATTTTTAACGGGAGAAATGGTCGTCTGGCAACACCAGAGAAAAGGACTGGTGTAAAGCAGTCAGAGGGCCGTCTGTTGATAGAACGCCTGTTCTGAATTCTCATCCAGAGTGGAGAAGTGCAACGGAAGCATAACATTAGTCTGACGACGAGCAGAAATTACAATCAGAACCATTTTAGATCTGTGTTTAACAAAACTCAGCAAGATATTTCTTAAAAGTGTTTTATCTTTTTTTTTTTGGTGTGGAAAAATGAATTCTGCATGAACATGACCCTTAACTTGCTAGTTAATCTAAGTAAGGGACTGAATTATTAAGGTGACTGGGGTCATCATATTGTGTTATCTTTCTACAGTGTTTCAGAAGTCAAAGCCCATTGGATCAGTAATCTGTACTGCTATCGATTCCAGACTCCACCCAGAGCAGGGAGGCCCGTTGCCCTAGCGATTCCAGACTCCACCCAGAGCAGGGAGGCCCGTTGCCCTAGCAACTCCAGACTCCACCCAGAGCAGGGAGGCCCGTTGCCCTAGCAACTCCAGACTCCACCCAGAGCAGGGAGGTCCGTTGCCCTAGCGACTCCAGACTCCACCCAGAGTAGGGAGGCCCGTTGCCCTAGCGACTCCAGACTCCACCCAGAGCAGGGAGGCCCGTTGCCCTAGCGACTCCAGACTCCACCTAGATCAGGGAGGCCCGTTGCCCTAGCAACTCCAGACTCCACCCAGACACAGCGTGCACTCATGCTGCTCCAGAACCACTACTTTTAGAGATTGCCATCCAGCTGGGTTAGATTGCTGTAAAGACTGAGTGCTGTTAGACTAAACGTTTAAATCAACTGTTAGATTCCCTTTATGAGACTATGACTACATGTTTAAATCAACCGGTTAGAGTCCCTTTGTGAGACTATAAACGTTTGAATAACAGAAGGTGATTATTTTAGTCTAAGGTCAGGATACCAGAAAAATGGCCCCTCACGTTAAGTATCAGAGGTCAGGCTACCAGAGAAATGGCCCCTCACGTTAAGAACCAGAGGTCAGGCTACCAGAGAAATGGCCCCTCACAATAAGAACCAGAGGTCAGGCTACCAGAGAAATGGCCCCTCACGTTAAGAACCAGAGGTCAGGCTACCAGAGAAATGGCCCATCACAATAAGAACCAGAGATCAGGCTACCAGAGAAATGGCCCCTCACGTTAAGAATCAGAGGTCAGGCTATCAGAGAAATGGCCCCTCACAATAAGAACCAGAGGTCAGGCTTCCAGGGAAATGGCCCCTCACAATAAGAACCAGAGGTCAGGCTTCCAGGGAAATGGCCCCTCACAATAAGAACCAGAGGTCAGGCTACCAGAGAAATGGCCCCTCACAATAAGAACCAGAGGTCAGGCTTCCAGAGAAATGGCCCCTCACAATAAGAACCTGAGGTCAGTTTAGTTTCTACCCAGTAAACGATACAGCACCTTGTGTGGACGGTTACAACTGAGCTACTGTGGCATTTCACATGGAATGACACCAACAATCTTCTTCTTTTCTGAGAAATCCCTCCCATGCAACATAACTGACAGCTGGCGAAACAGGACTGATCAATAGTAATGATAGGCTACATGATCAATGTTATTGGGATCATTTGAATGGCAGGGTTCTGTGTACTGTATTGCACCTGTCTGTTCTCACAGAGCACTGATGTTGCTGAAAGCTGCTTTACGGAGGAACGTTTTACTGACTGTGAGATGTGGGTTTACTGACTGTTAAATGTGGTTTTACTGACTGTTAATGTGGTTTTACTGACTGTTAGATGTGGTTTTACTGACTTTGATATGTGGTTTTACTGACTGTTTGATGTGGTTTTACTGACTGTTAGATGTGGTTTTACTGACTTTGATATGTGGTTTTACTGACTGTTAGATGTGGTTTTACTGACTTTGATATGTGGTTTTACTGACTGTTTGATGTGGTTTTACTGACTGTTAGATGTAGTTTTACTGACTGTGATATGTGGTTTTACTGACTGTTTGGTGTGGTTTTACTGACCGTTAGATGTGGTTTTACTGACTGTTAGATGTGGTTTTACTGACTGTTTGATGTGGTTTTACTGACTGTTAGATGTGGTTTTACTGACTGTTAGATGTGGTTCTACTGACTGTTAGATGTGGTTTTACTGACAGTTAGATGTAGTTTTACTGACTGTTAGATGTGGTTTTACTGACTGTTAGATGTGGTTCTACTGACTGTTAGATGTGGTTTTACTGACTGTTTGATGTGGTTTTACTGACTGTGAGATGTGGTTTTACTGACTGTGATACGTGGTTTTACTGACTGTGATATGTACTTTTCTGACTGTGATATGTGGTTTTACTGACTGTGATATGTACTTTTTCTGACTGTGATATGTAGGTTTTCTGACTGTGATATGTCGTTTTTCTGACTGTGATATGTAGTTCTTACTGACTGTGATATGTAGGTTTTCTGACTGTGATATGTAGTTTTTCTGACTGTGATATGTAGTTTTTACTGACTGTGATATGTCGTTTTTGTGACTGTGATATGTAGTTTTTACTGACTGTGATATGTAGTTTTTACTGACTGTGATATGTAGTTTTTCTGACTGTGATATGTAGTTTTTCTGACTGTGATATGTAGTTTTTCTGACTGTGATATGTCGTTTTACTGACTGTGATATGTCGTTTTACTGACTGTTAGATGTGGTTTATGCAGTTGGTTGCAGACCGGCCATGTGTAGACCAATTTGTATTAGGGATCCTACCTGGGGTCCCTAATATAATGTGATTTCTAGGATTTTTTTATCAGGATATTTTCTACCAGCAGGCTGCAAAGGTTTTAATGGTTGGCTTTATGTAGGCTACTTTTACATGGTTGGCAATGGCAATAGAAGTTCCTTCTCAGGTTTGTATCATTTACATTTAGTTGGATAGAATTTTGATTAATCACATGACAATGATTTTTGAGAAATGAAGACCCTATCATAAATTAAATGAAGCTGTTTCACGAAATTGTGCATATGAAAACCATCACAGCTCGGGTGGAAATAGTAAGATAAATTTGCATTCCACGTGTGAAAAGTTGCCGACTCCTCGTGTAGCCTGTCACCGGAAACTTCTGGAGAGTAAACGGCAGGATCTGCGAAAGCCAGCAGGAACAGGAAGAGAATAGTTGGGTCAGGTTAAGGTTGTTTTACTCTGGTTATCTAGATCTCCGGCTCCCTCTTGAGGCATTTGTGTTATTTCATCAAACCGTAAGCTTAAAGCATCAGACAAGCTCAAAGCATATAGTTGATTTCATTCAAAATCCAGAGGGATGAGTCTATATATGGATAAACATTTAAACATTTAGTCCAATAGATTGACGACTTTCGGTCAACAAATATTTTAAAAAAATTGTCGGGGTCAGCCATACTACTACTGTTTAAAGATGTGCTCCAGAAATACCAGACGAGCCCCTGTGATGCACATCGCTGAACATGTCCACTAAAATGTCTACCTAGAAAGATAAAGTAGCTTTTAGAACGTTTACAACATCCAGGAATCCACAACGTTATCGATTTATTCCCTACCACCTCGGACTGGGGCTCGTCCAAAGCAGTGGACTATGTATTATCCCCTACCACCTCAGACTGGGGTCCCCAGTGGACTATGTATTATCCCCTACCACCTCAGACTGGGGCTCGTCCAAAGCAGTGGACTATGTATTATCCCCTACCACCTCAGACTGGGGCTCGTCCAAAGCAGTGGACTATGTATTATCCCCTACCACCTCAGACTGGGGCTCATCCAAAGCAGTGGACTATGTATTATCCCCTACCACCTCAGACTGGGGCTCGTCCAAAGCAGTGGACTATGTATTATCCCCTACCACCTCGGACTGGGGCTCATCCAAAGCAGTGGACTATGTATTATCCCCTACCACCTCGGACTGGGGCTCATCCAAAGCAGTGGACTATGTATTATCCCCTACCACCTCGGACTGGGGCTCGTCCAAAGCAGTGGACTATGTATTATCCCCTACCACCTCGGACTGGGGCTCATCCAAAGCAGTGGACTATGTATTATCCCCTACCACCTCAGACTGGGGTCCCCAGTGGACTATGTATTATCCCCTACCACCTCAGACTGGGGCTCATCCAAAGCAGGGGACTATGTATTATCCCCTACCACCTCAGACTGGGGCTCATCCAAAGCAGTGGACTATGTATTATCCCCTACCACCTCGGACTGGGGCTCGTCCAAAGCAGTGGACTATGTATTATCCCCTACCACCTCAGACTGGGGCTCGTCCAAAAAAGTGGACTATGTATTATCCCCTACCACCTCAGACTGGGGCTCGTCCAAAGCAGTGGACTATGTATTATCCCCTACCACCTCAGACTGGGGTCCCCAGTGGACTATGTATTATCCCCTACCACCTCGGACTGGGGCTCGTCCAATGCAGTGGACTATGTATTATCCCCTACCACCTCGGACTGGGGTCCCCAGTGGACTATGTATTATCCCCTACCACCTCAGACTGGGGCTCATCCAAAGCAGTGGACTATGTATTATCCCCTACCACCTCAGACTGGGGCTCGTCCAATGCAGTGGACTATGTATTATCCCCTACCACCTCAGACTGGGGCTCGTCCAAAGCAGTGGACTATGTATTATCCCCTACCACCTCAGACTGGGGCTCATCCAAAGAAGTGGACTATGTATTATCCCCTACCACCTCGGACTGGGGCTCGTCCAAAGCAGTGGACTATGTATTATCCCCTACCACCTCGGACTGGGGCTCGTCCAAAGCAGTGGACTATGTATTATCCCCTACCACCTCGGACTGGGGCTCGTCCAAAGCAGTGGACTATGTATTATCCCCTACCACCTCAGACTGGGGTCCCCAGTGGACTATGTATTATCCCCTACCACCTCAGACTGGGGCTCGTCCAAAGCAGTGGACTATGTATTATCCCCTACCACCTCGGACTGGGGCTCGTCCAAAGCAGTGGACTATGTATTATCCCCTACCACCTCAGACTGGGGTCCCCAGTGGACTATGTATTATCCCCTACCACCTCGGACTGGGGCTCGTCCAAAGCAGTGGACTATGTATTATCCCCTACCACCTCAGACTGGGGCTCTTCCAAAGCAGTGGACTATGTATTATCCCCTACCACCTCGGACTGGGGCTCGTCCAAAGCAGTGGACTATGTATTATCCCCTACCACCTCAGACTGGGGCTCGTCCAAAGCAGTGGACTATGTATTATCCCCTACCACCTCAGACTGGGGCTCGTCCAAAGCAGTGGACTATGTATTATCCCCTACCACCTCAGACTGGGGTCCCCAGTGGACTATGTATTATCCCCTACCACCTCAGACTGGGGCTCGTCCAAAGCAGTGGACTATGTATTATCCCCTACCACCTCGGACTGGGGTCCCCAGTGGACTATGTATTATCCCCTACCACCTCAGACTGGGGTCCCCAGTGGACTATGTATTATCCCCTACCACCTCAGACTGGGGTCCCCAGTGGACTATGTATTATCCCCTACCACCTCAGACTGGGGTCCCCAGTGGACTATGTATTATCCCCTACCACCTCAGACTGGGGTCCCCAGTGGACTATGTATTATCCCCTACCACCTCAGACTGGGGCTCGTCCAAAGCAGTGGACTATGTATTATCCACTACCACCTCGGACTGGGGTCCCCAGTGGACTATGTATTATCCCCTACCACCTCAGACTGGGGCTCGTCCAAAGCAGTGGACTATGTATTATCCCCTACCACCTCAGACTGGGGCTCATCCAAAGCAGTGGACTATGTAGGGTATAGGGTTCCGTTTGGGACCCAGGAAAAAGGAGAATGCTGACTTCATTATCCCCTACCACCTCGGACTGGGGCTCATCCAAAGCAGTGGACTATGTAGGGTATGGGGTTCCGTTTGGGACCCAGGAAAAAGGAGAATGCTGACTTCATTATCCCCTACCACCTCGGACTGGGGCTCGTCCAAATCAGTGGACTATGTAGGGTATAGGGTTCCGTTTGGGGCCCAGGAGAAATGAGAATGCTGACTTCATTACATTACAGATTACAGCAGCCATACACCAGTGAAGCAGAACATGATTTAAACTCACCTCTAAACCCTCAGTCTGAAAATGGCCTCAATTCCTGTTTCTTTTTAAAAGTCAGAGCGTGTTTGTCTCTCAGCCCCCAGGGGAATATTATGTTTTAACAGTTTCCTATAAAAAAAACAAGAAACGTTTAAACTTCCTTTTCTAACAGCCCCATGTTTGTCAGAACGCCCTGTGTACCAGCGCCATCAAATGATATCCACAAAGAGAGTCGTTTTATATTTTCTGTGAGCGTGTAGACAGGCCAATAGGTAGAAGTTACAGTTTGACCATGTGTCCTAGGTATACTAGTGCTAGGATGCCGTTGTTAGTTCTGTGTTGGGCACAACACTTCACTCCCAAGTTACATACAGTACAGTACACGTACACACACACACACACACACACACACACTAAACACAGACAACACAACAGAAGTCAGGCTGTTATATATATATTTTTTTAAATGCCAGATTGTTTTCAATGGTCATTACAAGTCATCTCAACTGGACAGGAGCGTGTGTGCTTTATGCCTGGGCAGAGCAATGGTCTGGAAAACACTGGCAAGTGTTACTGAGAGGAATATCTCGGCTGAATACGTTCCATTAAACGAAGCAGCAAAGATAGACACCAAGCACTGGAATAGATGAGGATACATATTGTCTCTGGCCCCTCAGAGCAGAGCCAATCACAATATGATGGGCCTGTGTGCTCCTCACATCCCCTCAGAGCAGAGCCAATCACAATATGATGGGCCTGTGTGCTCCTCACATCCCCTCAGAGCTGAGCCAATCACAATATGATGGCCTGTGTGCTCCTCACATCTCCTCAGAGCTGAGCCAATCACAATATGATGGGCCTGTGTGCTCCTCACATCCCCTCAGAGCTGAGCCAATCACAATATGATGGCCTGTGTGCTCCTCAAATCTCCTCAGAGCTGAGCCAATCACAATATGATGGGCCTGTGTGCTCCTCACATCCCCTCAGAGCAGAGCCAATCACAATATGATGGGCATGTGTGCTCCTCACATCCCCTCAGAGCTGAGCCAATCACAATATGATGGCCTGTGTGCTCCTCACATCTCCTCAGAGCTGAGCCAAACACAATATGATGGCCTGTGTTCTCCTCACATCTCCTCAGAGCTGAGCCAATCACAATATGATGGGCCTGTGTGCTCCTCACATCCCCTCAGAGCTGAGCCAATCACAATATGATGGGCCTGTGTTCTCCTCACATCTCCTCAGAGCTGAGCCAATCACAATATGATGGCCTGTGTTCTCCTCACATCTCCTCAGAGCTGAGCCAATCACAATATGATGGCCTGTGTGCTCCTCACATCCCCTCAGAGCTGAGCCAATCACAATATGATGGCCTGTGTTCTCCTCACATCCCCTCAGAGCAGAGCCAATCACAATATGATGGCCTGTGTGCTCCTCACATCCCCTCAGAGCAGAGCCAATCACAATATGATGGCCTGTGTTCTCCTCACATCTCCTCAGAGCTGAGCCAATCACAATATGATGGCCTGTGTGCTCCTCACATCTCCTCAGAGCTGAGCCAATCACAATATGATGGGCCTGTGTGCTCCTCACATCCCCTCAGAGCAGAGCCAATCACAATATGATGGCCTGTGTGCTCCTCACATCCCCTCAGAGCTGAGCCAATCACAATATGATGGCCTGTGTTCTCCTCACATCCCCTCAGAGCAGAGCCAATCACAATATGATGGCCTGTGTTCTCCTCACATCTCCTCAGAGCTGAGCCAATCACAATATGATGGCCTGTGTTCTCCTCACATCTCCTCAGAGCTGAGCCAATCACAATATGATGGCCTGTGTTCTCCTCACATCTCCTCAGAGCTGAGCCAAACACATACACATAATATATAAATAACCCAAACGTCCCCTAATTGATTACAGAATAACTAAATAACCCAAAGGTCCTCTCTTCATTCTAAACCAAACCAAAACAATACACTGTTCCAGAAGATACAGAGGTCATTACCTAGAGAGAGGTCGTTAGACAGAGGGAGATCATTACCCAGAGAGAGGTCATTACCCAGAGAGAGGTCATTACCCGGAGGGAGGTCATTAGACAGAGGGAGGTCATTACCCAGAGGAAGGTCATTACCCAGAGGGAGGTCATAACCCAGAGGGAGGTCATAACCCAGAGAGAGATCATTACCCAGAGAGAGGTCATTACCCAGAGAGAGGTCATTACCCAGAGGGAGGTCATTACCCAGATGGAAAATATCTCACCAGAGGAGATTTCACACCACACGTCATCATCATCAGTAGTAAGTTAATGTACAAAGAGAGAACCCATCATCACGACTCATCATCATGCTTATCCTTACCTCTGACATCATCATGGCCATTGACTCTGCTTATCGTTACATCATCATGGTCATTGACTCTGCTTATCCTTACATCATCATGGTCATTGACTCTGCAAATCCTTACCTCTGACATCATCATGGTCATTGACTCTGCTTATCCTTACATCATCATGGTCATTGACTCTGCTTATCCTTACATCATCATGGTCATTGACTCTGCTTATCCTTACCAGATGCTCTTCCCGTGTTGGCACCATGTTGTTAATACACAGCAGTAGTCACTAGAAACCAGACAACTCTTTAAGAGGTCTTCCTGTAGAGGTCACACACACTCCACCATTCAAACACACACACACACACACACACACACACACACACACACACACACACACACACACACACACACACACACACACACACACACACATACACACACACACACACACACACACACACACGCCACTAAGAACCCACTCCAGAGTGTCATGGCAACAGATCTGCCGTCTGCCAAATCACTGATGCCAACTATCTCTCCAGAGCAGAGTCAGTCATCCCCGTAGTCCTGCAGAGCAGAGAACACCCTGCTCCTCAACACTACACCCTGCTCCTCAATACTACACCCTGCTCCTCAACACCACCCCTGCTCCTCAACACCACCCCCTGCTCCTCAACACCACCCCCTGCTCCTCAACACCACCCCCTGCTCCTCAACACCATCCCCTGCTCCTCAACACCACACCCTGCTCCTCAACACTACACCCTGCTCCTCACCACCACACCCTGCTCCTCAACACCACACCCTGCTCCTCAACACCACCCCCTGCTCCTCAACACCACCCCCTGCTTCTCAACACCATCCCCTGCTCCTCAACACTACACCCTGCTCCTCAACACTACACCCTACTCCTCAACACCACCCCCTGCTCCTCAACACCACCCCCTGCTCCTCAACACCACACCCTGCTCCTCAACACCACCCCCTGCTCCTCAACACCATCCCCTGCTCCTCAACACCACACCCTGCTCCTCAACACCACACCCTGCTCCTCACCACCACACCCTGCTCCTCAACACCACACCCTGCTCCTCAACACTACACCCTGCTCCTCACCACCACACCCTGCTCCTCAGCACCACCCACCCTGCTCCTCAACACCACCCCCTGCTCATCAACACCACCCCCTGCTCCTCAACATCACACCCTGCTCATCAACACCACCCCCTGCTCCTCAACACCACCCACCCTGCTCCTCAACACCACACCCTGCTCCTCACCACCACACCCTGCTCCTCAACACTACACCCTGCTCCTCAACACTACACTCTGCTCCTCAACACTACACCCTGCTCCTCAACACCACACCCTGCTCCTCAACACTACACCCTGCGCCTCAACACTACACCCTGCTCCTCAACACCACACCCTGCTCCTCAACACTACACCCTGCTCCTCAACACTACAAATCTCCTGACCTTGTCTCCATCCCCAAAATAAGTAGAGTGTAGAACCCCTGACCTTGTCTCCATCCCCAAAAGAAGTAGAGTGTAAAACCCCTGACCTTGTCTCCATCCCCAATAGAAGTAGAGTGTAGAACCCCTGACCTTGTCTCCATCCCCAAAAGAAGTAGAGTGTAGAACCCCTGACCTTGTCTCTATCCCCAATAGAAGTAGAGTGTAGAACCCCTGACCTTGTCTCCATCCCCAAAAGAAGTAGAGTGTAGAACCCCTGACCTTGTCTCCATCCCCAATAGAAGTAGAGTGTTGAACCCCTGACCTTGTCTCCATCCCCAATAGAAGTAGAGTGTAGAACCCCTGACCTTGTCTCCATCCCCAATAGAAGTAGAGTGTTGAACCCCTGACCTTGTCTCCATCCCCAATAGAAGTAGAGTGTTGAACCCCTGACCTTGTCTCCATCCCCAATAGAAGTAGAGTGTTGAACCCCTGACCTTGTCTCCATCCCCAATAGAAGTAGAGTATAGAACCCCTGACCTTGTCTCCATCCCCAATAGAAGTAGAGTGTTGAACCCCTGACCTTGTCTCCATCCCCAATAGAAGTAGAGTGTTGAACCCCTGACCTTGTCTCCATCCCCAATAGAAGTAGAGTGTTGAACCCCTGACCTTGTCTCCGTCCCCAATAGAAGTAGAGTGTTGAACCCCTGACCTTGTCTCCATCCCCGATAGAAGTAGAGTGTTGAACCCCTGACCTTGTCTCCATCCCCTAATGGCACCTTATTCACTAGAAAGAGCTCTATGGGCCCCGGTCAGAAGTAGTGTACTACGTCAAATCAAATCACATTTTTTTCAAATTTTATTAGACACACACATGGTTAACAGATGTTAATGCGAGTGTAGCGAAATGCTTGTGCTTCTAGTTCCGACCGTGCAGTAATATCTAACAAGTGATCTGCCAATTTCACAACAGGGAATAGGGAGCCTTTTGGGACACAGACCTTGTGCTTTTAAAATAATAAACACCACCACTGCCAAGATGTGATTGATTTACGGTCTATTAGACAAGCATTATGGTTTCAGATTCTCACATTATTAATGGTTAATCACCTGCTTCAATGGTTGAAGACATTACCACAACGTTGTGTCAAACCTACGACCTATGACATATGATCAGTCAAACCTATAACCTATGATCAGTCAAACCTATGACCTATGACCTATGATCAGTCAAACCTATAACCTATGACCTATGACCTATGATCAGTCAAACCTACGACCTAAGGCCTATGATCAGTCAAACCTATAACCTATGACCTATGATCAGTCAAACCTATAACCTATGACCTATGATCAGTCAAACCTACGACCTAAGACCTATGATCAGTCAAACCTATGGCCTATGATCAGTCGAACCTATGACCTATGACCTATGATCAGTCGAACCTACGACCTATGGCCTATGATCAGTCGAACCTATAACCTATGACATATGACCTATGATCAGTCAAACCTACGACCTATTAGCTATGATCAGTCGAACGTCTGACCTATGACCTATGATCAGTCAAACCTATGACCTATGACCTATGATCAGTCGAACCTATGTCCTATGACCTATGATCAGTCAAACCTGTGACCTATAGCCTATGAGCAGTTGAACCTATTACCTATGGCCTATGATCAGTCGAACCTATGACCTATGACCAATGATCAGTCGAAACTATGACCTATGACCTATGATCAGTCGAAACTATGACATATGACCTATGATCAGTCGATCCTATGACCTATGATCAGTCAAACCTACGACCTATGACCTATGATCAGTCGAACCTATGACCTATGATCAGTCGAACCTATGACCTTTGATCAGTCAAACCTATGACCTATGATCAGTCAAACCTATGATCAGTCAAATCTATGATAGTCAAATGATGTGAAATGCAGAGTCATGGAGAAGAGGGTTCAATAGATAATGACGACCGTTGGGGAAACAAGATATTTAACAAAGCTGGATGGATCAAATAAAGGAAGTGTAATTCCAGCTGTTCAAACATTTAGGATATGTTAGAAAATACATTTACAGACCCACATTAAGGTCAAGATGAAGAAAGGCTTATCAGAAGACTAAACATGGTTAACAGACAGAGTAGACTGATGTCTGAATATGGTGCAACAGACAGAGTGTAGACTGATGTCTGAATATGGTTAACAGACAGAGTGTAGACTGATGTCTGAATATGGTGTAACAGACAGAGTGTAGACTGATGTCTGAATATGGTGTAACAGACAGAGTGTAGACTGATGTCTGAATATGGTGTAACAGAGTGTAGACTGATGTCTGAATATGGTGTAACAGAGTGTAGACTGATGTCTGAATATGGTGTAACAGAGTGTAGACTGAAGTCTGATTATGGTTAACAGACAGAGTGTAGACTGATGTCTGAATATGGTGTAATAGACAGAGTGTAGACTGATGTCTGAATATGGTGTAACAGAGTAGACTGATGTCTGAATATGGTGTAACAGACAGAGTGTAGACTGATGTCTAAATATGGTGTAACAGACAGAGTGTAGACTGAAGTCTGAATATGGTGTAACAGACAGAGTGTAGACTGAAGTCTGAATATGGTGTAAAAGAGTGTAGACTGAAGTCTGAATATGGTGTAACAGACAGAGTGTAGACTGAAGTCTGAATATGGTGTAACAGACAGAGTGTAGACTGAAGTCTGAATATGGTGTAACAGACAGAGTGTAGACTGAAGTCTAAATATGGTGTAACAGACAGAGTGTAGACTGAAGTCTGAATATGGTGTAACAGGGTGTAGACTGAAGTCTGAATATGGTGTAACAGGGTGTAGACTGAAGTCTAAATATGGTGTAACAGACAGAGTGTAGACTGAAGTCTAAATATGGTGTAATAGACAGAGTGTAGACTGAAGTCTGAATATGGTGTAACAGACAGAGTGTAGACTGAAGTCTAAATATGGTGTAACAGAGTGTAGACTGAAGTCTGAATATGGTGTAACAGACAGAGTGTAGACTGAAGTCTGAATATGGTGTAACAGAGTGTATGTAGACTGAAGTCTAAATATGGTGTAACAGACAGAGTGTAGACTGAAGTCTGAATATGGTGTAACAGACAGAGTGTAGACTGAAGTCTGAATATGGTGTAACAGAGTGTAGACTGAAGTCTGAATATGGTGTAACAGACAGAGTGTAGACTGAAGTCTGAATATGGTGTAACAGAGTGTAGACTGATGTCTGAATATGGTGTAACAGAGTGTAGACTGATGTCTGAATATGGTGTAACAGAGTGTAGAGTGAAGTCTGAATATGGTTAACAGACAGAGTGTAGACTGATGTCTGAATATGGTGTAATAGACTGAGTGTAGACTGATGTCTGAATATGGTGTAACAGAGTAGACTGATGTCTGAATATGGTGTAACAGATAGAGTGTAGACTGATGTCTAAATATGGTGTAACAGACAGAGTGTAGACTGAAGTCTGAATATGGTGTAACAGACAGAGTGTAGACTGAAGTCTGAATATGGTGTAACAGAGTGTAGACTGAAGTCTGAATATGGTGTAACAGACAGAGTGTAGATTGAAGTCTGAATATGGTGTAACAGACAGAGTGTAGACTGAAGTCTGAATATGGTGTAACAGACAGAGTGTAGACTGAAGTCTAAATATGGTGTAACAGACAGAGTGTAGACTGAAGTCTGAATATGGTGTAACAGGGTGTAGACTGAAGTCTGAATATGGTGTAACAGGGTGTAGACTGAAGTCTAAATATGGTGTAACAGACAGAGTGTAGACTGAAGTCTAAATATGGTGTAACAGAGTGTAGACTGAAGTCTGAATATGGTGTAACAGACAGAGTGTAGACTGAAGTCTGAATATGGTGTAACAGACAGAGGGTAGACTGAAGTCTGAATATGGTGTAACAGAGTGTAGACTGAAGTCTAAATATGGTGTAACAGACAGAGTGTAGACTGAAGTCTGAATATGGTGTAACAGACAGATTGTAGACTGAAGTCTAAATATGGTGTAACAGAGTGTAGACTGAAGTCTAAATATGGTGTAACAGAGTGTAGACTGAAGTCTGAATATGGTGTAACAGAGTGTAGACTGATGTCTGAATATGGTGTAACAGACAGAGTGTAGACTGAAGTCTGAATATGGTGTAACAGACAGAGTGTAGACTGTAGTCTGAATATGGTGTAACAGACTTCTGGAGAGGATATGTGCTCCAGGTGATATGACCTCCTATTGGTTGATGTAGAGCAGTATAATCTGCCTTCAGGCTCAAGTCATATGAAAGGATCACGTACAAGCAGGGCACTAGGTAAACACTACCTTGTTTACAGAGAGATACAGACACATCTGAGCTCTGTCTGTCTGTCTGTCTGTCTGTCTGTCTCTCTCTCTCTCTCTCTCTCTCTCTCTCTCTCTCTCGCTGACTCTCTCTCTCTCTCTCTCTCTCGCTGACTCTCTCTCTCTCTCTCGCTGTCTCTCTCTCTCTCTCTGTCTCTCCCTCCCTCTCCCTCTCTCTCTCTCTCTCTGTCTCTCCCTCTCTCTCTCTCTCTCTCTCTCTCTCTCTCTCTGTCTCTGTCTCTCCCTCCCTCTCTCACTCTCTCTCTCTCTCTCTCTTTCTCTCTGTCTGTCTGTCTGTCTGTCTGTCTGTCTCTCTCTCTCTCTCTCTCGCTGACTCTCTCTCTCTCTCTCTCGCTGACTCTCTCTCTTTCTCTCTCCCTCCCTCTCTCCCTCTCCCTCTCCCTCTCTCTCTCTCTCTCTCTCTAGCATTTAAAGAACTGTTTCAATACTGGCTAGTTTATTGTAGACTTAAAGTGGAAGAGGCACTGCTGGGTAATCGGACACATTTCTTCCATTTGACCAATTTCAAAATAGCACCAATTGAAGAGCACAAAAGCAAAAACAAAATGTTCCTTCATAATTTTCTTCATCTCCACTTTGTGTCTAAAATAGTATTGGGTATATGACAACCAGGACAGGTCCTCCAGACACACCAAGGATAAGGTCCAAATGGCACCCTCTTCCCTTTACAGTGCACTTCTTTTAGCCCAGAGTAGTGCACTATATAGGGAATAGGGCTGTAGTATAAAGTAGTGCACTATATAGGGAATAGGGCTGTAGTATAAAGTAGTGCACTATATAGGGAATAGGGCTGTAGTATAGAGTAGTGCACTATATAGGGTATAGGGCTGTAGTATAGAGTAGTGTACTATATAGGGAATAGGGCTGTAGTATAGAGTAGTGTACTATATAGGGAATAGAGCTGTAGTATAAAGTAGTGCACTATATAGGGAATAGGGCTGTAGTATAAAGTAGTGCTCTATATAAGGAAAAGGGATCCATTTGGGATACACTCTCAGGCTTCACAGAATTTCTACTACTTAAATGGAAATATACCACAGTCAGTTAGTTGATGTTCTAGGTTTTTAGAAATATATTATTTATGGAAGAGAAGCGTTGACAATTACAGCTCAGGCTATCTGAGGGACTGCTCGCTATTCTTCAGAACCAGTAGTATGGACTATAAGTGGAGGTTAGGCAGGGAGAGGGAGGGAGAGAGAGAGAGGGAGAGAGAGAAAGATAGAGAGAGGGGGGGGGGATGAGAGAGAGAGGGGGGATGAGAGAGAGAGGGGGGGATGAGAGAGAGAGGGGGGGAAAGAGAGAGAAAGAGAATGAGAGAGAGAGAAGGGGACAGAGAGAGCGAGAGAGAGAGAAGGGGAAAGAGAGAGCGCGAGAGAGAGAGTGAAAGAGAAAGAGAGAGAGGGGATAGAGGGAAAGAGAAAGAGAGAGAGAGAGAGGAGGGGGAAGAGAGGGCGAGAGAGAGAGAGAGTGGAAGAGAAAGAGAGAGAGGGGGATAGAGGGAAAGAGAAAGAGAGAGAGAGAGAGGAGGGGGACAAGAGGGGGAAAGAGAGAGAGAGGGGGAGAGAGAGAGTGAGAGAGAGAAAGGGAGAGAGGAGAGAGAGAGAGAGAGGGGGAGAGAGGGGGAGAGAGAGGGAGGGGGAAAGAGAGAGAGAGGGAGAGAGAGAGAGAGAGAGAGAAAGGGGGAGAGAGAGAGAAGAGGAGGAGAGAGGGAGGAGAGAGGGAGGAGAGAGAGAGAGAGGGGGAGAGAGAGGGAGGGGGAAAGAGAGGGAGAGCGAGAGAGAGAGAGAGGAGGGAGAGAGAGAGAAAGAGAGAGGGTGAGAGAGGGGGTAGAGAGAGAGAGAGAGAAAGAGGGGGAGAGAGAGGGAGAGAGAGAGAGACGGGGAAAGAGAGGGAGAGGGAGAGAGAGAGAGCGAGAGAGAGAGAGAGAGAGAGAGAGTGCTCATATTGGGTGAGGCAAGCATCTCATTAACATATCTCAGTCTCATTAACATTTCTCATTCTCAATAGTATACAATCTGCTGCTTGTTTATATCTACAGAATAACACTGTGCGCAATCCATTCATATCAGAACAGCCGGGTCTGATTTCCACTAGAAGGTAGGCTACAGCAGAAATAGCCTTTTAGATTAAACAGAGGAAACACAATGGGACCCAACACTTCATCAGCATCACACACACATGAGACAGAGCAGTGGATATCATCAGTGTCACCACGTTTTAAAGAACAGGCTGCAACAGTGGGAAACGATGTGTAGCCTAGTTTAAAACAAACCACAGGGCTTAATAATCCCACACTTTTTAAAAAGGGGGCTTCAAAAAAATCTCACTTGAAAAGGGAAGGAAACCCTGGCACAGATTCAATCTCTGCCAGCTGTTCAGCATGCACTGTCTGCCAGGAGTTTCAACAGAACAATACACTGTTAGACAGGGATACTTAGTGGGGACCTTGAGTGTGTTTGAGACGGTGCATATTGTTCTCTGTGAAGGAGCCTGAAATCCAGATCTGGTTTTTGTTTATCCCCGTTTCGTTCCGTTTGCTTCGTTTAAGAAGCATTTGGAGAAGAACATTTTGAATGAATACACTCCTGATCACACGCAAACACAGTCCACAGTCATAGCAGCCACACGCAAACACAGTCTACTTTCATCGCAACCACACGCAAACACAGTCCACAGTCATAGCAGCCACACGCAAACACAGTCCACAGTCATCGCAACCACACGCAAACACAGTCCACTTTCATAGCAGCCACCTACAAACACAGTCCACTTTCATAGCAAACGCAGTCCACTTTCATAGCAGCCACACGCAAACACAGTCCACTTTCATAGCAGCCACACGCAAACACAGTCCACTTTCATAGCAGCCACACGCAAACACAGTCCACTTTCATAGCAGCCACACGCAAACACAGTTCACTGTCATAGCAGCCACACACAAACACAGTTCACTGTCATAGCAGCCACACGCAAACACAGTCCACTGTCATAGCAGCCACACGCAAACACAGTTCACTGTCATAGCAGCCACACGCAAACACAGTCCACTGTCATAGCAGCCACACGCAAACACAGTCCACTTTCATAGCAGACACAGTCCACTTTCATAGCAAACACAGTCCACTTTCATAGCAGCCACACGCAAACAGCATGATCACTCACTCACAGCTCGTTCTCCTCCTCTCACTTTTTCTCTTTGCTTGTGGACTTCAGTGCACAACACAACAGCTATCTGTGACCAAGGCGAAAAAACCTCTCCAAGCCAAACCTTCATACCATAACCGTTGTCCGCTACACACAGCCTACATCGATGTCCCCATATTATCTAACGTCATAGTCAACATTGCTACTAGAACCAAAGCGTTAGTAAACCCGCTACAATCATGTAGTACAGTGTACAGCAAGCAGTTTAGCATTTACACCGGCGGGCCTCGGTGGCAATACATAACAAAAACAGAAGCTTACCTTACAACAAAATATAGCTCTCTCTGTCTCTCTCTGTCTCTCTCTGTCTCTCTCTCTCTCTGTCTCTGTCTCTCTCGCTGTCTCTCTCTGTCTCTGTCTCTCTCTCTGTCTCTGTCTCTCTCTCTGTCTCTCTCTCTCTCTCTCTCTCTCTGTCTCTCTCTCTCTCTCTCTCTCTCTCTCTCTCTGTCTCTCTCTGTCTCTCTCTGTCTCTCTCTCTCTCTCTCTCTCTCTCTCTCTCTCAATTCAATTCAAGGGCTTTATTGGCATGGGAAACACGTGTTAACATTGCCAAAGCAAGTGAGGTAGACAATGAATATATATGTATATTCTCTCTCTGTCTCTCTCCCCCTCTCTCTCTCTCTCTCTCTCTCTCTCTCACTTCTCCTTCATCTTTTCATAAACTGTTCATCTATTGTCTTTTTCTCTCTTCAAATCAACTACTCACCACAATTTTATACACTGCAGTGCTAGCTAGCTGTAGCTTATGCTTTCGGTACTAGATTCATTCTCTGATCCTTTGATTGGGTGGGCAGCATGTCAGTTCATGCTACAAGAGCTCTGATAGGTTGGCGGACGTCCTCCAGAAGTTGTCATAATTGCTGTGTAAGTCTATGGAAGGGGGGTGAGAACCATGAGACTCCTAGGTTTTGTATTGAAGTCAATGTACCCAGAGGAGGACAGAAGCTAGCTGTCCTCCGGCTACACCCTGGCGCTACCCTACAGAGTGCTGCTGAGGCTACTGTAGACATTCATTCCAAAACATTGTGTTTTAATCAATTATTTGGAGACCTGAATATATTTAGTATAGTTTTATCTCAAAAGGATACCTTTTTTAATGTTTCACTATTTACATTGTTCTGAAATTCACTGAGCAGGATGTCTCTCCACTTCCTTCTCTGAGGAGCCTCCACTGACCTGCCGTCAATACAACCAATACTAAGATCTTGGATTTCAACACATTTTGCCAAAGAGAGAAAAAAAAGAGCAGTTTTATAATGGTATTCTATGTACTGTATTTCTATCATGAGGCTGATTTTCTATGCAGTTTTAAAACTAATTTACTGCCATTCTACACATTTTTAACAAATCAAATAATAACTTGCCCTGCGTGCCTGTTTGGTCATCTGGTCCTGACCAGCCACATGTTTTAAGGTGTTTAGAAAGTCGGGGGGAAAACAGTGCTTATTAACAGAAACGTCAGTCAACATTTCAGGCTTTCGAAATGACTGAACAGATAAAATATAGGTAAGAGAATGTAAGTGTAGACGTCTCTAATAACACATCGGCTGGAAGGGGATATACTCTAATAACACATCGGCTGGAAGGGGGATATACTCTAATAACACATCGGCTGGAAGGGGATATACTCCGAAACCTTTGATTTGTGATATACAGTGTAAAGGAATTTTTAAGTGAATCGACAGAGTTATTCTTTTTAGTTATTGTTTATTTATTTGGATTCCACTGAATAAGTTTCCAACTTACACAATAATAATATAGACTAAAGGCTATACATTTTAATGAAATGCATCCGTGCAAAATTCAGTATCGTAGCTCCAGGTATAAATTGTACAGATTATAATAAACATCAAATATTGCAACAAATAATAACTATGTTACTCACCATCTCTCAGAATAAATCAGAAAAATGCGTCTTTGGCAGAAGAACAATGTAGAAGAACATTTTTTTAATTCAACTCTGTACAGTCGTGTAGTGGTCCAGATGATGCGATATTAACCCCGTTATTCCATTCTAGGATAAACAAACCCCTGTCGCCTAAATACTGTACCCGTACAGACAAACATTTCCCCCCCGCACAACGGAACGGTCTTGAGCTCAAGTGAAAAGACTCCGGCTGGCTTCGTCCCGCTCGATTCATTAATTAATTCACCGCTGGATTTGCCCAGAACGCATGGAAAACGCTCCACTATCAGCTTCGGGCGTGATTGGACTGGGTGACAATGACGTTACCACAGCAGGTTGGCACAAACCCGCACGGTGATCCAAACCTCTACAGCAACCCTCAGATAATGGTAGAACGTGTCCAAGTACAGCTCACAATACTAATACCAGTTGATCCTCTGTTTTTAAAAGCTTGAGTGTGACTTCGATGATCAATGTCATATTAACACCATCTCTGAACACGTACTTTTAAGCTGTGCTTTAACATAGAATATAAGATATAGACTACTGTATCTCTTGGTCACAATCCGCTAAAATAACATTTATCCTCTGGGCTATTGTTGAAGTCTTGGCCCCAGTCTCTCCCACAGTCACTGTAGAAATATCCCTTCATGGGAAAAAGTTGAGGAGGCTGAGCTCTCTTCTCTGGGAATGACATCCACCTCACTGCTGCTGATGTGCAAAAGCTCCCGTTATGCACAGACAGACACAACCACAGGAGCTCTCTGCTCTCTTGCACAACATGAAAACATGTAGTGCAATCATCAGAATTGAATTTGACAAATAACGTAGGTGACAAAGTTCTGTGCAGTGTAGTTGTCCTCTATGCAAGAGCCAATCAATGTGGATGGAAGCTTCAGCAGCTTAATATCAAGAGCCAATTAATTTGGATGGAGCCATCCAGCAGCCTAATATCAAGAACCAATCAATTTGGGTGGAAACATTCAGCAGCCTAATATCAAGAGCCAATCAATTTGGATAGAACCATTCAACAGACTAATATCAAGAGCCAATCAATTTGGATGGAACCTTCAGCAGCTTAATATCAAGAGCCAATTAATTTGGATGGAACCATCCAGCAGCCTTATATCAAGAGCCAATCAATTTGGATGGAACCATTCAGAAGCCTAGTATCATCACACACTGCCCCCTAGAGGACGTACCCTACAACAGCATGCATTTACATCCATGTTAGATAAACATCATCAGGTATATTTACAGTCTCCTACGACAAGAAAGACAGACACTGGAGTGTAGGTCACCTCAAGTCATATTCTTTAACAAAAATAAATATACTGAACATCTGACTGAATGTGGCTTTGATATCAACAGTCAATCATGTAGAATTGACTAGATGTTGGTCACCACGCAGAGCCAACGTAACAGTTCTAGTAATCTACCATGACCCTTTTCACCCTGCAGTCTTCCATTCACGTAAGGCTTCGTCGTGTACTGGTGGTTACTGGCAGCTGAAGAAATCATTTCTCATTTGGCCCAACACTTATTCATGTACTGGTGGTTACTGGCAGCTGAAGAAATCATTTCTCATTTGGCCCAACACTTAAAGGACAGGTTCACCCATTTTGAATGTTATATTGTTTTTTTTGTGCATCTCTAAATGATTTCATATTGATTCCCTGGGTCAATTCGTGTTTTCATGTGTATCAGAGTTATTGGTGTTCAAGCAGACAGAAATCCGTTCGGTATGACGTAGCACCGTGACAAAGTCTCTCTCGCTACACTGGAAGTTAACAGGATTATGACTTTTAGATGGTTAAAGTGTCTTTCGTACATGTCAGATTACAATACTGGCTGATGTCTTAACTCAGGAGGAGGTCTTGTCTCCAATGAGCCATTGATCATCATTATGCGATATTTTCCCACCTAGAGAAATGTGTCATTTAACGGATGGTCTAGCAGATTTATCCTAATTTGTCGGCCTCTTTCGTCCAGCGTTCAATAAAGGAATGTATAACGGCCCACCAAGAAAGATTGTTGATCAATCGCGTTCAAGTTGTCATGCTGCGTCACTCCGTTGCTAGGTTAATTGTTACGTAATGCCTTCTCATAATCAGTGCATATGTCGAAGAAACATGCCTATTTTCCTCGAAAGTACGTAATGTCACGATTCCAAAGCTATACGATAGTACAGATATCTCACATCTCGGAAAATATTCTGCTGCTGGGTTGTTGCCCTCCTACGGCCTCCTCCACGTCTCCTGATGTACTGGCCTGTCTCCTGGTAGCGCCTCCATGCTCTGAACACTACGCTGACAGACACAGCAAACCTTCTTGCCACAGCTCGCATTGATGTTCCATCCTGGATGAGCTGCACTACCTGAGCCACTTGTGTGGGTTGTAGACTCCGTCTCATGCTACCACTAGAGTGAAAGCACCACCAGCATTCAAAAGTGACCAAAACATCAGCCAGGAAGCATAGGAACTGAGAAGTGGTCTGTGGTCACCACCTGCAGAACCACTCCTTTATTGGGGGTGTCTTGCTAACTGCCTATAATTTCCACCTGTTGTCTATTCCATTTGCACAACAGCATGTGAAGTGTATTGTCAATCAGTGTTGCTTCCTAAGTGGACAGTTTGATTTCACAGAAGTGTGATTGACTTAGAGTTTAGTTACATTGTGTTGTTTAAGTGTTCCCTTTATTTTTTTGAGCAGTGTATATCTGCCGTTGTGAATGTCAGACTCCGGCTCTGTGAGGCACGTCCATCTACAGGTTGAACACGGTGAGATTGTAGACTCCTAAATTGATAGTGCAGTTTGTTTCTGTGATTTTTTTTTACAGCCAACGAGCTACGTTACATGCTGATATTGTCTTTTGTATTATTGTGTGTACTTTAGTTTGCTAGCTAGCTACCCAGTCACCCCATAGAGAAAGCATTGCATTGTGGGTTTTGTTGAGCTGCAACATATTTCCACAATGATTTTCCATGTCGCTATCAACCTTATTATAAAACGCCAAAATGAAACATTTGTTCACACAAAATATTGTTCTCACATATTAGTGTCATTTAACACTTTAAATTAAAGTGGTTTTGGCTGGATGTTTCATTTAATCCTGTACTGGTGGTTACTGTCAGCTGAATAAATGATTTCTCATTTGGCCCAAGTCTTTATTAGCTTCCCAGAGGCAAAGAAAAGCCAAGCTCTGTAACCTCTCATGTTAAGTGATTCTCAAATGGCACCCTACTATTCCCTGTGTAGTGCACTACTACTTACCAGAGCCCTATGCGCCCCTTGTCAAAAGTAGTGCACTATATAGGGAATAGGGTGCCGTTGGAGAGGCATGCTTAGCCAGGTCTTCGAGCGTACAGGTTTCTCTGTCCCACACAGTTAACAACAGAAATAATCTCACAACGTCAACGTGACTCATCGTCGTGGTGAGGTGTTGTGTTTAATTTATTTAATTTAACCTTTATTTAACTAGGAAACTCAGTTAATTAAGAACAAATTCTTATTTACAATGACGGCCTACCAAAAGGCAAAAAATATATATATATAAATATAGTACAAAACACACATCACGACGTGTCTCCTCTGTATATAGTCTCGTTATTGTTATTTTACCTTTGAATTACTTGTTACTTTTATTTCTTATTCTTATCTTTTTTTTAAATTAGCATTGTTGGTTAGGGGCTGGTAAGCATTTCACTGTAAGGCATCTGTTGTATTCATCGCATGTGACCAATACAATTTGATTGGATTTTTATTTGGTTTATCTGAGTCCTCAGGTGATGGCTTGGCTCTGTACACTCCCTCGTCTCCCCCCTCTGTCATGCTACATGACTGAGGGAGCCCCACAACATCACAGGCACAACAAACAGACACAACAACTTCAACATCCTCAATTGTAGTTGAAAAGGAATTATTGAATATTGTCCCACTTATTCTACATGAATCAGAGACTGCTACAGACAGAAACGTAGTCAAATATATTTAAACTGTTAAAGAGATTCTCCAGTAGTTCTGAAAGTAGTGGCTCATGAGCCAAAAGTGGTCCCCGAAAATTGCGTAGTGTCACATATGTGTACCTCTCTCTCTCTCTCTCTCTCTCTCTGTCTCTCTGTCTCTCTGTCTCTCTGTCTCTCTCTCTCTCTCTCTCTCTCTCTCTCTCTCTGTCTTTCTCTTTCTCTCTGTCTCTCTCTCTCTCTCTCTCTCTCTCTCTCTTTGTCTCTCTGTCTCTCTCTCTCTCTCTGTCTGTCTCTCTCTCTCTCTTTCTCTCTCTCTCTGTCTCGCTTTCTTTCTCTCTCCCTCTCTCTCTCTCTCTGTCTCTCTCTCTGTCTCTCTCTCTCTTTGTCTCTCTGTCTCTGTCTGTCTCTCTCTCTCTCTTTCTCTCTCTCTCTGTCTCTCTTTGTCTCTCTTTCTTTCTCTCTCTCTCTCTCTTTCTCTCTCACTGTCTCTCTTTCTCTCTCTCTCTCTCTCGCTCTCTCTCTCTCTCTCTCTCTCTCTCGCTCTCTCTCTCTCTTTCTCTCTCTCTGTCTCTCTGTCTCTCGGTCTCTCGGTCTCTCTCTCTGTCCCTCTCTCTCTCTCTCTCTCTCTGAATTTAGAATAACAAGAAGGAAATAATAAATACTAAGTAAGAACAGTATGAATGTATCCCAAAAGGCACCCTATCCACTATGTAGCGAAGTGCCTTTGAGACCAAATTGGGTTGTGGTCAAAATAAGTGCACTATTGTATATAGAATATAGGGTGTCATTAGGGACCTAGAATGCATAACAACAATGAATGTAGATGTTGATTCGTAGCCTTCGAATGAATTCCACTTTTCTAAGATCACGTTTGATCATTTATTTGAGCCAGTTTCATTCCAAAAATACGGTAATGAAATGAAATAACGAGTTCCACATGTTTTTCAGTCAGGCTGCATCGGTGGTCTCAGCTAAACGTATCTGGCCTGACGAACATCAATTACTGGGGTCAAAGGTCACACAGCTTGAATAAATGGTATGCACGTTGGCTAATGTACATCGATGTCAAACAGTATTTGGCCACTTTCTACATTTTTTTGTATATTTTTGATACTGAATGTTATCAGGACTTCGACCCAAAACCCTAATATTAGATAAAGGGAACCCGAGTGAACAAATAACACAACCATTACATACTTATTTTATTTATTTAATTAACAAAGTTATGCAACAGCCAATCCCTCCCGGTGTGAAAAAGTAATCGCCCCGTTTACACTAAATAACTGGTTGTGCTGCAACGACTCCAACCAAACACTTCCTGTAGTTGTTGATCAGTCTCTCACGTCGCTGTGGAGGAATTTTGGCCCAGTCTTCCATGCAGAACGGCTTTAACTCAGCGACATTTGTGGGTTTTCAAGCATGAAGCGCTCGTTTCAAGTCCTGCGACAACACCGCAATTGGGATTAGGTCTGGACTTTTCACTAGGCCGTTCCAAAACGTCAAATGTGTTGCTTTTTAAACCATTTTCATGTAGACTTGACTGTGTGTTTTGGTTCGTTGTCTTGCTGCAGGGCCCGGCATCCCAGAAACCATCACACTACCACCAAGCTGGACCGTTGGTATGATGTTCATACTATGAAATTCAGCATTTTTTAGTTTTTGTCTGACACAATGGGACGCGTCTCGTCCAAAAAAGTTGCCAAAAAGCACCTGGACGATCATCAAGATTCTTGATGAAGAATGTTCCATGGACAGACGAGTCCAAAGTTACACTTCTTGGACAAGATGGGTCCCATTACGCCTGGAGAAAACCAAACACCGCATTCCACAGTAGGAACCTCATACCAACGGTCAAGACTGGTGGTGGTAGTGTGATGGTTTGGGGTCCAGCGTGGTGGTGGTAGTGTGATGGTTTGGGGTCCAGCATGGTGGTGGTAGTGTGATGGTTTGGGGTCCAGCATGGTGTTAGTAGTGTGATGGTTTGGGGTCCAGCATGGTGGTGGTAGTGTGATGGTTCGGGGTCCAGCATGGTGGTGGTAGTGTGATGGTTCGGGGTCCAGCATGGTGTTAGTACTGTGATGGTTTGGGGTCCAGCATGGTGGTGGTAGTGTGATGGTTTGGGGTCCAGCGTGGTGGTGGTAGTGTGATGGTTTGGGGTCCAGCATGGTGTTAGTAGTGTGATGGTTTGGGGTCCAGCATGGTGGTGGTAGTGTGATGGTTTGGGGTCCAGCGTGGTGGTGGTAGTGTGATGGTTTGGGGTCCAGCATGGTGGTGGTAGTGTGATGGTTCGGGGTCCAGCATGGTGGTGGTAGTGTGATGGTTTGGGGTCCAGCGTGGTGGTGGTAGTGTGATGGTTTGGGGTCAGCATGGTGGTGGTAGTGTGATGATTTGGGGTCAGCATGGTGGTGGTAGTGTGATGGTTTGGGGTCCAGCATGGTGGTGGTAATGTGGTGGTTTGGTGTCAGCATGGTGGTGGTAGTGTGATGGTTTGGGGTCCAGCATGGTGGTGGTAGTGTGATGGTTTGGGGTCCAGCATGGTGGTGGTAGTGTGATGGTTTGGGGTCAGCATGGTGGTGGTAGTGTGATGGTTTGGGGTCAGCATGGTGGTGGTAGTGTGATGGTTTGGGGTCCAGCATGGTGGTGGTAGTGTGATGGTTTGGGGTCCAGCATGGTGGTGGTAGTGTGATGGTTTGGGGTCAGCATGGTGGTGGTAGTGTGATGGTTTGGGTTCCAGCATGGTGATGGTAGTGTGATGGTTTGGGGTCCAGCATGGTGGTGGTAGTGTGATGGTTTGGGGTCAGCATGGTGGTGGTAGTGTGATGGTTTGAGGTCCAGCATGGTGGTGGTAGTATGATGGTTTGGGATCCAGCATGGTGGTGGTAGTGTGATGGTTTGGGATCCAGCATAGTGGTGGTAGTGTGATGGTTTGGGGTCCAGCATGGTGGTGGTAGTGTGATGGTTTGGGGTCCAGCATGGTGGTGGTAGTGTGATGGTTTGGGGTCAGCATGGTGGTGGTAGTGTGATGGTTTGAGGTCCAGCATGGTGGTGGTAGTATGATGGTTTGGGATCCAGCATGGTGGTGGTAGTGTGATGGTTTGGGATCCAGCATAGTGGTGGTAGTGTGATGGTTTGGGGTCCAGCATGGTGGTGGTAGTGTGATGGTTTGGGGTCCAGCATGGTGGTGGTAGTGTGATGGTTTGGGGTCAGCATGGTGGTGGTAGTGTGATGGTTTGGGATCAGCATGGTGGTGGTAGTGTGATGGTTTGGGGTCCAGCATGGTGGTGGTAGTGTGATGGTTTGTGGTCAGCATGGTGGTGGTAGAGATGGTTTGGGGTCAGCATGGTGGTGGTAGTGTGATGGTTTGGGGTCAGCATGGTGGTGGTGGTAGTGTGATGGTTTGGGGTCCAGCATGGTGGTGGTGGTAGTGTGATGGTTTGGGGTGAGCATGGTGGTGGTAGTGTGATGGTTTGGGCTCAGCATGGTGGTGGTAGTGTGATGGTTTGGGGTCAGCATGGTGGTGGTAGTGTGATGGTTTGGGGTCCAGCATGGTGGTGGTGGTAGTGTGATGGTTTGGGGTCCAGCATGGTGGTGGTGGTAGTGTGATGGTTTGGGGTCCAGCATGGTGGTGGTGGTAGTGTGATGGTTTGGGGTCCAGCATGGTGGTGGTGGTAGTGTGATGGTTTGGGGTCCAGCATGGTGGTGGTGGTAGTGTGATGGTTTGGGGAGGCTTTGCTGCCTCAGGACCTGGACGACTTGCCTTAATAGAAGGAACCATGAATGCTGCTCTAACTCTGAGAATTCTACAGGAGAATGTCAGGCCATCCGTCTGTGAGCTGAGTCATGCAGCAAGACAATGATCCAAAACACACAATCAAGTCCACATGATAATGGTTACAAAGCAACACGTTTGACGTTTTGGAACGGCAAAGTCCAGACCTCATCCCCAATTCAGATATTGTGGCAGGACTTGAAATGAGCAGTTAGTCTTGAAAACCCACAAACGTCTCTGAGTTAAAGCCGTTCTGCGCGGAAGACTGGGCCAAACTTCCTCCACAGCAACGCGAGAGATTGATCAACAACTCCAGGAAGCGTTTGGTGTCAGTCATTGCAGCTTTTAAATGTTTTGTTTTATTTAAGTCAGTTAACCTTTCTGATCTCCCCATCCCGGATCCGGGATTGTGAATACAGACTCAAGCTCATTACCATAACGCAACGTTAACTATTCATGAAAATCGCAAATGAAATGAAATAAATATGCCATCTCTCAAGCTTAGCCTTTTGTAAACAACACTGTCATCTCAGATTTTCAAAATATGCTTCTCAACCATAGGAAAACAATAATTTGTGTAAAAGTAGCTAGCTAGCGTAGCATTTAGCGTTAGCATTAGCGTTAGCATTAGCGTTAGCATCCAGCACGCAACATTTCAACAAAAACATAAAAGCCTTCAAATAAAATCATTTACCTTTGAAGAACTTCAGATGTTTTCAATGAGGAGACTCTCAGTTAGATAGCAGATGCTCAGTTTTTCCAAAAAGATTCTTTGTGTATTAGAAATAGCTCCGTTTTGTACATCACATTTGGCTACCGAAAAAACCCGAAAATTCAGTCCTCAAAACGCGAACTTTTTTCCAACTTAACTCCATAATATCGACTGAAAACATGGCAAACGTTGTTTAGAATCAATCCTCAAGGTGTTTTTCCACATATCTCTTCGATGATATATCGTTCGTGGAAGCATGGTTTCTCCTCTCAATCAAATGGAAAAATACTTGCACATGGCTTTGCGCACCAGTTTCGACGCAGGACACCAGGCGGACACTTGGAAAATGTAGTCTCTTATGGTCAATCTTCCAATGATATGCCTACAAATACGTCACAATGCTGCCGACATCTTGGGGAAACGGCAGAAGGTCTAAGCTTATTCCTGTCGCATTCACAGCCATATAAGGAGACATTAGAAAACAGAGCTTCAGAAATTCTGCTCATTTCCTGTTTGACGTATCATCTTGGTTTCGCCTGTAGAATGAGTTCTGGGGCACTTACAGACAAAATCTTTGCAGATTCTGAAACTTCAGAGTGTTTTCTTTCCAAAACTGTCAAGAATATGCATAGTCTTTTCGTGACAAAATATCGCGCTTAAAACGGGAACGTTTTTTATCCAAAAATGAAATAGCGCCCCTAGAGATGCAACTGGTTTTAAGTATAAATTCTTATGTCCAATGATGGCCTACACCGACCAAATCCGGTCGATGAATTGTGCGCCGCCCTGTGGGACTCCATAATCACAGCTGGTTGTGATGCAGCTTGGATTTGAACCAGGGTGTCGGTTCGTGACCCATCTAAAGCTGAGAAGCAGCATCTTAGACCACTGAACCACTACTAAAAGTGGCACATCCAGATAAATATATATTTATTAATTTAACCTTTATTTAACCAGGCAAGTCAGTTAAGAACAAGTTATTATTTACAGTGATGGCCTAGGAAAGGTGGGTTAACTGCCTGGTTCAGGGGCAGAACGACAGATTTTTACCTTGTCAGCTCGGGGGATTCGATCCAACAACCTTTCGGGTTACTGGCCCTAATGCTCTAACCTCTAGGCTAACGAGTGTAAGGGACCAACTACTTTTTCACACTGGGGAATTGGGTGTTGCATAACTTTGTTAATTAAATAAATTAAATAAGTATCGATTTTTTTTGGTGTTATTTGTAAACTCAGGTTCCCTTTATCTAACATTAGGTTTTGGTTGAAGATTTGACAACATTCAGTATCAGAAATATGCAAACATCAGAAAGGGGACAAATACTTTTTCACAGCACTGTATCTCTGTTCCAATTGGCTCCCTAGTCCCTATTTAGGGCACCGATTGTGATAGGCTCTGGTCAAACGTAGTGCACTAAATAGGGAATAGGGTGCCATTGGGGACGTATTCATCATCATCTCAACAGGTGTGGGTCAGTATAAGCGAAGAGCTCCCCTCCTTACATGGCCAGACCAGTTCCACCCTGTCTAACTCAACAGACTTTCCACTGGGCAAAACAAACTGGTTGAATCAACTTTGTTTCCACGTCATTTCAACCCAAGAAATGTAATGTGATGACATTGAATCTACTTGGTAAAAAGTCGTCAACTTAAAGGGAATTGTTTTCACCCAACTATTCTATACTACAGCCCTATGTAGTGCACTACTTTATACTACAGCCCTATTCCCTATATAGTGCACTACTTTATACTACAGCCCTATTCCCTATATAGTGCACTACTCTATACTACAGCCCTATTCCCTATATAGTGCACTACTTTATACTTCAGCTCTTTTCCCTATATAGTGCACTACTTTATACTACAGCCTGGCCTGGTCTAACTATTCCCTATATAGTACACTACTCTATACTACAGCCCTATTCCCTATATAGTACACTACTTTATACTACAGCCCTATTCCCTATATAGTGCACTACTTTATACTACAGCCCTATTCCCTATATAGTACACTACTCTATACTACAGCTCTATTCCCTATATAGTGCACTACTTTATACTACAGCCCTATTCTCTATATAAAACACTACTTTATACTACAGCCCTATTCCCTATATAGAACACTACATTTGACCAGGGCCCATAGGGGATAGGCGTGTTGTACGACTCTTCAACAGTCAGTTGAGAAAGACTGCATCATTTTAGTCCCAAATGTTTCACAACGTTGTGATGGGATCAGATTCAGGTAGTTGGGATGTATTACCTCTGTTATAGTCCTCTGTTTAATCCACAAAACAACCGTTCAGATCAACAACAAAAACAACCCATTATGTTTTGTTATGGCTGTTGTTGTTTACAGTTGGTGCTTTGCGATCTTCTGAGGGCCAGTGATCCTGAATACCAGAGACAGTCCACAGTGGGTCAGTGTTCCTGAATACCAGAGACAGTCCACAGTGGGTCAGTGTTCCTGAATACCAGAGACAGTCCACAGTGGGTCAGTGTTCCTGACTACCAGAGACAAGTCTACAGTGGGTCAGTGTTCCTGAATAACAGAGACAGTCCACAGTGGGTCAGTTTTCCTGAATACCAGAGACAGTCCACAGTGGGTCAGTGTTCCTGAATACCAGAGACAGTCCACAGTGGACCAGTGTTCCTGAATACCAGAGACAGTCCACAGTGGGTCAGTGTTCCTGAATACCAGAGACAGTCCACAGTGGGTCAGTGTTGCTGAATACCAGAGACAGTCCACAGTGGGTCAGTGATCCTGAATACCAGAGACAGTCCACAGTGGGTCAGTGATCCTGAATACCAGAGACAGTCCACAGTGGGTCAGTGTTCCTGAATACCAGAGACAGTCCACAGTGGGCCAGTGATCCTGAATACCAGAGACAGTCCAAAGTGGGTCAGTGATGCTGAACACCAGAGACAGTCCACAGTGGGTCAGTGTTCCTGAATCCCAAGGACAGTCCACAGTGGGTCAGTGTTCCTGAATACCAGAGACAGTCCACAGTGGGTCAGTGTTCCTGAATACCAGAGACAGTCCACAGTGGGTCAGTGATGCTGAATATCAGAGACAGTCCACAGTGGGTCAGTGATCCTGAATACCAGAGACAGTCCACAGTGGGTCAGTGTTCCTGAATACCAGAGACAGTCCACAGTGGCTCAGTGATCCGGAATACCAGAGACAGTCCACAGTGGGTCAGTGATCCTGAATACCAGAGACAGTCCACAGTGGGTCAGTGTTCCTGAATACCAGAGACAGTCCACAGTGGGTCAGTGTTCCTGAATACCAGAGACAGTCCAAAGTGGGCCAGTTTTCCTGAATAACAGAGACAGTCCACAGTGGGTCAGTGTTACTGAATACCAGAGACAGTCCACAGTGGGTCAGTTTTCCTGAATACCAGAGACAGTCCACAGTGGATCAGTCTTCCTGAATACCAGAGACAGTCCACAGTGGGTCAGTGTTCCTTAATACCAGAGACAGTCCACAGTGGGTCAGTGATCCTGAATACCAGAGACAGTCCACAGTGGGCCAGTGTTCCTGAATACCAGAGACAGTCCACAGTGGGCCATTGTTCCTGAATACCAGAGACAGTCCACAGTGGGTCAGTGTTCCTGAATACCAGAGACAGTCCGCAGTGGGTCAGTGTTCCTGAATACCAGAGACAGTCCACAGTGGGTCAGTGATCCTGAATACCAGAGACAGTCCGCAGTGGGTCAGTGTTCCTGAATACCAGAGACAGTCCACAGTGGGCCAGTGTTCCTGAATACCAGAGACAGTCCACAGTGGGCCAGTGATCCTGAATACCAGAGACAGTCCACAGTGCAGTCCACAGTGGGTCCGTGTTCCTGACTACCAGAGACAGTCCACAGTGGGCCAGTGTTGCTGAAAACCAGAGACAGTCCACAGTGGGTCAGTGTTCCTGAATACAAGAGACAGTCCACAGTGGGCCAGTGTTCCTGACTACCAGAGACAGTCCACAGTGGGCCAGTGTTTTCCTTAATACCAGAGACAGTCCACAGTGGGCCAGTGTTCCTGACTACCAGAGACAGTCCACAGTTGGTCAGTGTTCCTGACTACCAGAGACAGTCCACAGTGGGCCAGTGTTCCTGAATACCAGAGACAGTCCACAGTGGGCCAGTGATCCTGAATACCAGAGACAGTCCACAGTGCAGTCCACAGTGGGCCAGTGTTCCTGAATACCAGAGACAGTCCACAGTGGGCCAGTGATCCTGAATACCAGAGACAGTCCACAGTGCAGTCCACAGTGGGTCAGTGTTCCTGACTACCAGAGACAGTCCACAGTGGGCCAGTGTTCCTGAATACCAGAGACAGTCCACAGTGGGCCAGTTTTCCTGACTACCAGAGACAGTCCACAGTGGGCCAGTGTTCCTGACTACCAGAGACAGTCCACAGTGGGCCAGTGTTCCTGACTACCAGAGACAGTCCACAGTGGGCCAGTGTTCCTGAATACCAGAGACATATATTATAGGCCTACCTGGGAAACACCACACGGACACGAACAGCACTAAGGTCCCGGATGGCTCCCTACTTTAGACCAGGGCCCTATTCCCTATATAGTGCACTACTTTAGACCAGGGTCTATAGGGTAGTAGGACACTACTTTAGACCAGGGCCCTATTCCCTATATAGTGCACTACTTTAGACCAGGGTCTATAGGGTAGTAGTGCACTACTTTAGACCAGGGTCTATAGGGTAGTAGGACACTACTTTAGACCAGGGCCCTATTCCCTATATAGTGCACTACTTTAGACCAGGGTCTATAGGGTAGTAGGACACTACTTTAGACCAGGGCCCTATTCCCTATATAGTGCACTACTTTAGACCAGATTGTACCAAACAACATTAACCGGTTGATTGTTTTCCCTCAAAGCCTTAAATAATAAACTTCTACATGAGACACATTAATCAAACATGAATCCTTTGTCATTTCTGAGGACGTATTGGCCTTGTATGGGATCACAGAAAGACAGACGATTAATCAAAGTGTCACCGAGTCACCAAAAAGCACATCACGTCGGCAATACAGCATATCATGTTTGGAGTGACATTTAAATGTATGTTTCCTGTTTACCAAGGCATCTGAAGTGGAAAGATGTGTGTGTGTGGGGGGGGGGGGGGGGGGGGGGGTAAATGTGTGTGTGGGTGTGTGTGTGTGGGGGTGGGGGGGTAAATGTGTGTGTGTGGGTAAATGTGTGTGTGTGTGTGTGTGTGGGGGGGGGGGGGGGTGTAAATGTGTGTGTGTGTGTGTGTGTGTGGGTAAATGTGTGTGTGTGTGTGTGTGGGGGGGGGGGTAAATGTGTGTGTGTGGGGGGGGGTAAATGTGTGTGTGTAAGTAAATGTGTGTGTGTGTGTGTGTGCGGGGGGGGGGGTAAATGTGTGTGTGTGTGTGTGTGTGAGGGGGGGGGGGTAAATGTGTGTGTGTGTGAGGAGTGGGGTAAATGTGTGTGTGTGTGTGTGTGTGTGTGTGTGTGTGTGTGAGAGGGTCAGATCAAATCCTAAGTTTTGGTGGTCACATACACATGGTTAGCAGATGTTAATGTGAGTGTAGTGAAATGCTTGTGCTTCTAGTTCTGACCGTGCAGTAATATCTAACAACTAATCTAACTAACAATTCCACAACTACTACCTAATACACACACATCTAAATGGGTGAATGAGAACATGTACATATAAATATATGAATGAGCGATGGACGAACGGCATAGGCAAGGTGCAGTAGATGGTATAAAATACACTATATACATCTGAGATGAGTAATGTAGGGTGTAAACATTATTAAAGTGGCATTATTAAAGTGACTAGTGATCCAGTTATTAAAGTGGCTAGTGATCCAGTTATTAAAGTGACTAGTGATCCAGTTATTAAAGTGGCTAGTGATCCAGTTATTAAAGTGACTAGTGATCCAGTTATTAAAGTGGCTAGTGATCCAGTTATTAAAGTGGCTAGTGATCCAGTTATTAAAGTGACTAGTGATCCAGTTATTAAAGTGACTAGTGATCCAGTTATTAAAGTGGCTAGTGATCCAGTTATTAAAGTGGCTAGTGATCCAGTTATTAAAGTGACTAGTGATCCAGTTATTAAAGTGGCTAGTGATCCAGTTATTAAAGTGACTAGTGATCCAGTTATTAAAGTGGCTAGTGATCCAGTTATTAAAGTAACTAGTGATCCAGTTATTAAAGTGACTAGTGATCCAGTTATTAAAGTGGACAGTGATCCAGTTATTAAAGTGACTAGTGATCCAGTTATTAAAGTGGCTAGTGATCCAGTTATTAAAGTGGCTAGTGATCCAGTTATTAAAGTGACTAGTGATCCAGTTATTAAAGTGGCTAGTGATCCAGTTATTAAAGTGGCTAGTGATCCAGTTATTAAAGTGGCTAGTGATCCAGTTATTAAAGTGACTAGTGATCCAGTTATTAAAGTGGCTAGTGATCCAGTTATTAAAGTGACTAGTGATCCAGTTATTAAAGTGGCTAGTGATCCAGTTATTAAAGTGGCTAGTGATCCAGTTATTGAAGTGACTAGTGATCCAGTTATTAAAGTGGCTAGTGATCCAGTTATTAAAGTGGCTAGTGATCCAGTTATTAAAGTGGCTAGTGATCCAGTTATTAAAGTGACTAGTGATCCAGTTATTAAAGTGACTAGTGATCCAGTTATTAAAGTGGCTAGTGATCCAGTTATTAAAGTGACTAGTGATCCAGTTATTAAAGTGACTAGTGATCCAGTTATTAAAGTGGCTAGTGATCCAGTTATTAAAGTGGCTAGTGATCCAGTTATTAAAGTGACTAGTGATCCAGTTATTAAAGTGGCTAGTGATCCAGTTATTAAAGTGGCTAGTGATCCAGTTATTAAAGTGGCTAGTGATCCAGTTATTAAAGTGACTAGTGATCCAGTTATTAAAGTGGACAGTGATCCAGTTATTAAAGTGACTAGTGATCCAGTTATTAAAGTGGCTAGTGATCCAGTTTCAACTGTTCTGCCTGTGATTATTATGATTTGACCCTGCTGGTTATCTATGAACATTTGAACATCTTGGCCATGTTCTGTTATAATCTCCACCCTTCACAGCCATAAGAGGACTGGCCACCCAACATAGCCTGGTTCCTCTCTAGGTTTCTTCCTAGGTTTTGGCCTTTCTAGGGACTACTAGCCACACAGAAACGTTACTGTTACTGTGCTACGTTCAATAGGTGGTTGTAGATCCTGTCTGATGGTTGATATGGGGGTTACTGTGCTACGTTCAACAGGTGGTTGTAGATCCTGTCTGATGGTTGATATGGGGGTTACTGTGCTACGTTCAACAGGTGGTTGTAGATCCTGTCTGATAGTTGATATGGGGGTTACTGGGCTGTAGTGAGCTACGTTCAGCAGGTGGTTGTAGATCCTGTCTGATAGTTGATATGGGGGTTACTGGGCTGTAGTGAGCTACGTTCAATAGGTGGTTGTAGATCCTGTCTGATGGTTGATATGGGGGTTACTGGGCTACGTTCAACAGGTGGTTGTAGATCCTGTCTGATGGTTGATATGGGGGTTACTGGGCTGTAGTGAGCTACGTTCAGCAGGTGGTTGTAGATCCTGTCTGATAGTTGATATGGGGGTTACTGGGCTGTAGTGAGCTACGTTCAGCAGGTGGTTGTAGATCCTGTCTGATGGTTGATATGGGGGTTACTGGGCTACGTTCAATAGGTGGTTGTAGATCCTGTCTGATAGTTGATATGGGGGTTACTGGGCTGTAGTGAGCTACGTTCAGCAGGTGGTTGTAGATCCTGTCTGATGGTTGATATGGGGGTTACTGGGCTGTAGTGAGCTACGTTCAGCAGGTGGTTGTAGATCCTGTCTGATAGTTGATATGGGGGTTACTGGGCTGTAGTGAGCTACGTTCAGCAGGTGGTTGTTGATCCTGTCTGATGGTTGATATGGGGGTTACTGGGCTACGTTCAATAGGTGGTTGTAGATCCTGTCTGGTGGTTGATATGGGAGTTACTGGGCTGTAGTGAGCTATGTTCAACAGGTGGTTGTAGATCCTGTCTGGTGGTTGATATGGGGGTTACTGGGCTGTAGTGAGCTACGTTCAACAGGTGGTTGTAGATCCTGTCTGATGGTTGATATGGGGGTTACTGGGCTGTAGTGAGCTACGTTCAACAGGTGGTTGTAGATCCTGTCTGATAGTTGATATGGGGGTTACTGGGCTGTAGTGAGCTACGTTCAACAGGTGGTTGTAGATCCTGTCTGATAGTTGATATGGGGGTTACTGGGCTGTAGTGAGCTATGTTCAATAGGTGGTTGTAGATCCTGTCTGATGGTTGATATGGGGGTTACTGTGCTATGTTCAATAGGTGGTTGTAGATCCTGTCTGATGGTTGATATGGGGGTTACTGGGCTGTAGTGAGCTATGTTCAATAGGTGGTTGTAGATCCTGTCTGATAGTTGATATGGGGGTTACTGTGCTATGTTCAATAGGTGGTTGTAGATCCTGTCTGATGGTTGATATGGGGGTTACTGGGCTACGTTCAACAGGTGGTTGTAGATCCTGTCTGATAGTTGATATGGGGGTTACTGGGCTGTAGTGAGCTATGTTCAATAGG